>NC_057803.1:63936197-63945651 GCF_018294505.1 Triticum aestivum | reverse complement strand
GGCCTGGATCGGCGGCGGGAGGGCCGGCCTCGGCGGGAGTGGCGGCGCGTTGACACGTGGTGGTGCGGGGGTGGCTGGCGGCGGCGTGTCCGGCGCCGGCGGACAATGTCCGGCGTGCGGAGGGTCAGATCTAAGGTTTTGGGGAGAAGAAGAAGAAGAAAACGGAGGGGGTCTTTAAATAGGCATAGGAGAAGCTAGGAGAGTCCAAATGAGGTACGGTTTTCGGCCACGCGATCGTGATCGAACACTCTAGATGATGGAGAAGGGTTAGGTGGGTTTTGGGCCAAATTGGAGGGGTGTTGGGATGCAACACACACGAGGCCTTTTCGGTCCCTCGGTTAACCGTTGGAGTATCAAACGAAGTCCAAATGATACAAAACTTGGCAGACGGTCTACCGGTAGTAAACCAAGGCCACTTGGCAAGTCTCGTCCAATCCGGAAATGTTTAATCCCCACACATGAAAGAAAGGTAGAAATGGCCACCGGAGGAGAACGAAGCGCCGGAATGCAAAACGGACAACGGGGAAAATGCTCGAATGCATGAGATGAACACGTATGCAAATGCAATGCACATGATGACATGATATGAGATGCATGACAATGACAACAATACACGGAGACAAAAACCCGAACCCGAAAAAATAAAATAACTTAACGCCGGAAACGGCAAGAGTTGGAGTACAAATTGGGAAAGTTACATCCGGGGTGTTACAACACTCCACCACTACGAAAGGATCTCGTCCCGAGATCTAGGGCCGAAAGAATGCCGGGTACTCAGAACGGAGGTGATCCTCGCGTTCCCAGGTAGCTTCACGGTCGGAATGGTGTGACTACTTGACTTTGAGGAATTTGATCGACTTGTTGCGAGTCTTGCATTCAGTCTCTTCGAGAATAGCAACTGGGTGCTCACGGTAAGAGAGATCTTCTTGGAGCTTAATGTCCTCGAAGTTGATGGTGCGGTCAGGAGTCTTGCAGCACTTTCAGAGCTGAGAGACATGGAACACATCATGAACATTTGCAAAGTTTGCAGGAAGCTCGAGTTGATAGGCGAGATCGCCTCTCTTGCTGACAATCTTGAAAGGTCCCATGTATCTGGGGGCAAGCTTCCCTTTGATACCGAAGCGACGAGTACCTTTCATAGGAGAGACGCGGAGGTAAACATGATCTCTGATCTCAAAAGCCAAATCACGATGCTTACTGTCATAGTAGCTCTTCTGGCGGGATTGGGCTTCTTTGAGGTTATCTCGAATGACTTTGCACATTTCCTCTGCCTCTGTGATTAAGTCATTACCCAAAAGCTGACATTCGCCGGTTTCAGACCAGTTGAGAGGTGTACGGCACTTCCTGCCATACAGAATTTCAAATGGGGCCTTGCCCGAACTTGCTTGAAAATTGTTGTTGTAGGAGAATTCAGCATAAGGAAGGCAATCCTCCCACTTCATGCCGAAGGAGATCACACAAGCCCTGAGCATATCTTCAAGAATCTGGTTGACACACTCGACTTGACCACTAATTTGAGGATGGAAAGCTGTGCTGAAGCGGATGTTGGTGCCCATGGCCTTCTGAAAAGAATCCCAAAACTTGGAGGTAAAGATGCTGCCACGGTCTGAAGAGATCACTTGTGGAATACCGTGCAGAGAGACAATACGAGAGGTATAGAGTTCTGCCAATTGAGCTGCAGTGATCGACTCTTTGATAGGCAGAAAGTGAGCCATATTAGTGAGTTTGTCGATGCCAGCGAATATAGCATCATTGCCACGCTTGGACTTTGGAAACCCAGTCACGAAGTCCATTTCAATGTGGTCAAACTTCCATTCTGGAATGGCAAGAGGTTGGAGGAGACCAGCTAGCCTTTGGTGTTCTGCCTTCACTCTTCTGCATACATCACATTCATTCACGAATTGAGGAATCTCGCGCTTCATTCGAGTCCACCAATAAGCCTGCTTGAGGTCCTGATACATCTTCGTGCTACTAGGGTGGATGGAGAGGAGAGAATTGTGAGCCTCGTTCATGATCACTTTACGAAGGTCACCTTTGGGTACAACAATACGATCCTCGAAGAAGTGAGTGTCCTTGTCATCAAGGCGGTAGCACTTGTACTTGGCTTGACTCTTCGCAATCCCAATCTTCACCTTTTTCACCATAGCATCAAGGAGTTGGGCTTGGCGAATCTGATCTTCCAAGGTAGGAGAGACTTGAAGGTTGGCGAGGAAACCTTGAGGAACAACTTGCAGATTAAGTTTGCGGAAAGCTTCACAAAGCTCTGATTGATAAGGCTTGAGAATCAGACTGTTGCAATAAGCCTTTCTGCTCAATGCGTCAGCAATCACATTGGCCTTGCCTGGAGTATACTCGATACTCGGATTATACTCTTGAATCATTTCAACCCATCGAGTTTGCCTGAGGTTGAGATTAGGCTGAGTGAAGATGTACTTGAGACTCTTGTGATCAGTGAAAATGTCCACTTCTCTTCCCAATAAGAGATGTCTCCAAGTCAAAAGAGCATGCACAACTGCCGCCAACTCGAGATCATGAGTGGGGTAGTTCTTCTCATTAGGATTCAACTAGCGAGAGGTATAAGCAACAACTTTCTTCTCTTGCATCAACACTGCGCCAAGACCTCGGAGAGAGGCATCACAAAAGACCTCGTACGGCTTGGATTCATCTGGCGGAGTCAGAACTGGAGTAGTGATCAATTTCTCTTTCAAAGTGTTGAAAGCAATGTCACACTCCGGAGATGAAACGTACTTGACGTGCTTCTGGAGAAGATTTGAGAGAGGCTTCGCGATCTTAGAAAAGTTTTCAACAAATCTTCGACAATAGCTTGCGAGACCGAGGAAGCTACGGAGTTGCTTCATGTTCTGAGGAGGTTCCCAATTCACAATTGCAAACACTTTCTCAGGATTCACCGCAATGCCCTTGGCCGAGATGATATGACCAAGATAAAGAACCTCATCGAGCCAAAATTCGCACTTGGAGAACTTGGCGTAGAACTGATGTTCCCTTAGCTTATCAAGCACCAAACGCAAGTGCTTGGCATGATATTCCTTGTTCTTCGAGAAAACCAGAATGTCGTCGAGATAGACCAAAACGAAGTCATTGGTGTAGGCGTTGAAAATGAAGTTCATCATGCTAGAGAACGTCGGAGGAGCATTGACGAGGCCAAAAGACATGACAGTGTATTCGTATGAACCATAGCTTGTCCTGAAAGCCGTCTTGGGAATATCTTGCTCACAGATTCGAATCTGATGACAACCCATACGGAGATCAAGCTTGGAGAATACTTGGGCACCTTTGAGTTGTTCAAACAGCTCGTTGATGTTGGGAAGTGGGTATTTGTTCTTGATGGTCTTCTTGTTCAATGGGCGGTAATCAACACAAAGTCGGTCCGTTCCATCCTTCTTCTTCACAAAAAGAACACCACAACCCCACGGAGAAGAACTAGGCCAGATGAGACCCATTCTTTCTTGAATATCGAGTTGCTTCTTCAGCTCCTTCAACTCTTCAGGTCCGAGCTTGTAAGGACGCTTGCACACAGGTTCCGTGCCGGGCTCAAGATCAATAACGAATTCAACTGGCCGGTGCGGAGGCATTCCTGGAAGCTCTTCTGGAAAGACGTCTTGATATTCGCAAATGACTGGAATTTGCGAGATAGCATCCAGTTCACCCTTCTCATTGAGAGAAAACAAACGGATGGTATCATCACGAGCGGCAAAGACAATTACATCCTCAGACGAATGAGTCAATTGAATCTGCCTGGCTGCACAATCAAGCTGAGCCTTGTGCTTAGAAAGCCAATCCATTCTGAGAATAAGATCAATATCCAAGTCACCCAGAACATTTGGAGAGGACAAGAATTTATAGTCACCCAAAGTGATTGTGACATCCGGAATGCATACTCGAGATGTCATTTGACGGGCCGGAGAGACAATAGCCAACGGTTTTGGCAACACTTGAGTAACAAAATCATGCTTAGATGCAAAAGGTCTCGAGATGAAACAATGCGATGCACTAGTGTCAAAAAGAACTCTTGCGGGAATATCGTTAACAGGAAGGTTACCCATGATGACATCTGATGGATCCTCTGCCTGAGCTGCATTCACCATATTGACCTTGGTGTACTTGGGGTTATGCTTGACCACAGCTGTACTTGCCGATCTGACAGGAGGAGGAGGAGGAAGATGCCTCTGGTTGAAACACTTATTGGCATAGTGACCCTTCTGTTGGCACTTGTTGCACGTGACCTCTGAAAGCGGACGGTGATACGGAGCACTTGATCTTGGAGCTTGAGACGAAGTCTTGTTCTGAAAGTCAGGGTTGGGTGGGTGGGAAGATCCACTGCCACCTTTGCTCTTCTGCTGATATGGTTGACGGAACGGAGGAGGAGGAAGCCAATACTTCTGCTGCTTGGCCACTTGAGTAGAGGAAGACGGAGTAACATCTCTTACTTGCTTCTTGGAAGCATCACACCTCAATTGAGCAGCCTCTTGCTTTAGTGCCATGTTGTAGAACTCATCGTATCTCAAGGGCTCAAAGACAACAAGAGCGAGCTGGATTTCTTCTCTGACACCATCCTTGAACTGGTATATCATGCTCTTCTCATCAGGGACGTCCTGCTTAGCAAAGCGGGCGAGCTTCTGAAACAACTTGTTGTAGTCATAAACAGACAAAGAGCCTTGCTTCAGGTTGCGGAATTCCTCACGCTTGCTTTCAACCACACTCTAAGGAATATGGTGAGCTCTGAAATCTTGACGGAATTCATCCCAGGTAATAACACGTCCACCTCTGGAATCCTTGTACCGCTGGAACCATTCTGCAGCTTGATCTTTGAGTTGGAAGGAAGCGAACTTGACGAAGTCCTCAGGCCTGACGTTACTGCACTCGAAATGCTTCCACAGATCCACAAGCCAATCATCAGCATCGGTTGCCTCAACACAATTGCTGAAAGTCTTTGGCCCGTTAGCAAGGAACTGGTTGAGTGTAGCAGAGTGATTCTGATTGTTGCCTTGGTTCCCTTGGTTGCCTTGATTGCGCTCTTGGAGAATTTGCATGATCAACTGTGTGTTTGCATTGGTTGCAGCCATCACAGCTTGCCATGCCTTCGGAGGAGGTGGAGGTGGTGGCGGATCAGGATTTGGAGTCATGCGCGTTGGAGGATCCATCCTGAAGAGGTTGACCACCATTAGCACATTGATAGACAAATATTGAAGCTGAATCCAATGGAATGAAAATTGCAACATATAGTCTTCACATCCGAACAAAATGAACGAATGCATTCCTCTTGAAATGGTCACATATCCATAAATTGAGAAGCCACTTAGAATTTAGGTAGAGAAGTAAATCAACAAGGTACGGATCAAGAACGAATACTCGATAAGAAATCCCAATCTCAAACCAAGTATCCGTGGAAGAAGAACTAGAGCTACAAGAATTCCCACCTATGAAACTCCCGAACCTTTCCGGTTATGCAATCAGGTGTTGGGGATACAGGGGAAGCATAATATCTCACCCAATTCTAGCAAATCCTAAATCTAGTTGTATCCATCCTTCAACACATAACCGAGAAAAACTTCAGAAACCATCTACCTCAACCTTTGAAAAGCATCCGTTATACCAGTTATGGCGATACTCCCGAACTCCCGCCCCAGTACTGGGTGGCGTCGAGGTTATCTCACCAACGAACTGCATAAAAGAGATTTTCGATGTCGGCGTACTAAACTCAGGTATTCTAGAACTGCAACAATAAAATTATGACGACAACACCTCAGAGCTCAACTCCCCGGGACACTTCCACAGAACCCCTGGCAGGAGGCACCAAGACAATGTTCTCGTCATAAAACCATCGGAACGATTCCAAGATACCCACGTGATCCTAAAAATAATTTAGTGAAATTTGAGAAGAGAAGAGTCAAAACTCTACGTCAGGATGCCTTACCAGAGCGATGAGGAGACTGGGAAGTAAAAAGAATTCCTAAACTCTCCGATATATAATTCCTAAATGACTCAAAACATTTTTCTAGACACAACTCGGCTGCTAAAAACGATCAAGCAATGGGGCTCCTAAGGTCGGGGAAGGCTCTGATTACTAACTTGTAACACCCTCGATGCGACTATATCTCCCACGTGTCGAGGCACGACTTAGAGGCATAATCACATTGAAGGCATATGTCGCAAGTAAGTTAATCTTCACAACATCCCATGTAATATAAATAATAAAGGGGAGATAACATAGTTGGCTTACACTCGCCACGTCAATCAAGGTACATAAATAACATTACATCATCCAAACACTCATGGCCTGACTACGGCACCAAAATAAAAGATAACCCAACATGCGAAACGGTCCCAATCACCCCCAACTGGGGACCACTACTGATCATCAGGAAAAGAGACATAGTATCGTTGCGAGTCCTCGTCGAACTCCCACTTGAGCTCGAGCATGTCACCTGGAGCGGAATCATCAGGCCCTGCATCTGGTGTAATAGTAATCTGTGAGCCATAGGGACTCAGCAATCTCGCACCCTCGCGATCAAGACTATTTAAGCTTATAGGTAAGGCAAGGTAAAAATATATGTGGAGCTGCAGCAAGCGACTAGCAAATATGGTGGCTATCCTGTTCGCAAAAGAGAGCGAGAAGAGGAGGCAAAGCGCGAGCGAGAAACTAGAGAGCAACCTGTGCAAACATTACTCCAACACCGTGTCCACTTCCCAGACTCCGCCGAGAAGAGGCCATCACGGTAACACACACCGTTGATTCATTTTAATTGAGTTAAGGTTCAAGTTATCTACAACCGGACATTAACAAATTCCCATCTACCCATAACCGCGGGCACGGCTTTCGAAAGTTCAAATCCCTGCAGGGGAGTCCCAACTTAGCCCATGACAAGATCTCATGGTCAACGAAGGAATAGACCTCCTCCCGAGACGTTCCAATCAGGCTCGGTACCTCGGTTCTTCAAGACACTTCGACAGGTTAAAACTAAACCAGCAACACCGCCCGAATGTGCCGAAAAATCCCGATAGGAGCTGCACATATCTCTTTCTCAGGGCACAATCGGATAAGCAATCTGTACAACTAAAACCAGCCCTCGAGTTTCCCCGAGGTGGCGCTGCAAGGGGCTCTAGGTTGGACCAACACTCAGAGGAGCACTGGCCTGGGGGGGGGGGTTTAAAATAAGATGACCCTCGGGCTCCGGAAACCCAAGGGAAAAAGAGGCTAGGTGGCAAATGGTAAAACCAAGGTTGGGCATTGCTGGAAAAGCTTTAATCAAGGCGATCTATCAAGGGGTTCCCATTATAACCCAACCGCGTAAGGAACGCAAAAATCCGGGAACATAACACCGATATGACAGAAACTAGGGTGGCAAGAGTGGAACAAAACACTAGGCGAGAGGCCGAGCCTTCCACCCTTTACCAAGTATATAGATGCATTAAGATAACATAGCAATATAATGATATCCCAACAAGTAAATAAAAGTTCCAACAAGGAACGGCCTCCAATCTTCACCTGCAACTAGCAACGCTATAAGAGGGGCTGAGCAAAGCGGTAACATAGCCAATCAACGGTTTGCTAGGACATGGTGGGTTATAGGTTTGACATGGCAATTTGGGAGGCTTGAAAGCAAATGGTAGGCATTGTAGCATTGGCATAGCAAAAGAGCGAGCATTCTAGCATAGCGAAGATAGTAGTGATTTCGAGGGTATGATCATCTTGCCTGCAAAGTTGTCAGAGTTGACTGGATCCTCGAAAGAAAACTCAACGGGCTCCTTGTAAGCGAACTTGTCTCCCAGCTCTACCCAAACAAGACAAACAAGCAACAATTACACAATCAACCACGTGCAAGGATCAAACAATATGATGCAAGGATGGTATGCTATGCGGGATGCAATGCGGGATGCATATGCAAGAAGTGACAAGGAATGCATGTCCCTGGCCTCAACTTGGAAATCCAAGTGTGCCACTGGAAAGATGAGATGAAATCGCTTCAAAACGATATAAAGAACGTCGGAATCGGAGTTACGGTTTGGAAATGGCAAGCAATTCAAATATGACACCAGTCTGCGATTTACAGCAAGTAGCCATCTAAATGCAATGAGATGAACATGATAAAGCACCCAAACATGGCAACAAAATACATGGAGGGGATGCATCCAAGATGCTTAACAAAAGTCTAGCACTAAGCTACGGCCAATTCATCCATTAACAGGTTCAAACAAGCATGGCAAAAATGCATATGGCAAACAGATTTCAGACTTAGTGAAATTAACACTTGTCTGGAATTTCAGATCAGGTAGCACTCTTCGGAGCAACAAAACTACATGCTACAGGACCTGAACATGGCAAAGTAAAGCATGGAATGGAGCTACTCAAAGAGCTTAACAAAAGTCCCTTAGTGACCTTGAGCCAAAAGGGATCAGAAAATACAATGGCAAGCATGTGAACATGGCAAAAACATAATCACATCTCAGACTTAGTGAAAACTGGCACATGCTGAAACATATCTCAAGTAGGCATGTTTACGAGCTCGATGCACTCACTACGGAGCAAGTCATGATAATCTAAGCATACACCCATCAAGAGTACACAAAATGCAAGCTAGACATGGCAATAACAATAGCATAGCATGCACGGATCAACTACAACATCATCGGCAAAATCGCTAACAAGTAGACAATCTGCCCAGATTCACGAAGTAGCAAAAGTAGAGCTCGATTGACTCAAGCTAGGGTGCTCCATAATTGCAAACAAAGACATGGATGGATAGAGCACTACCAGATTAACAAAACATCCTTACTGATCATCCTCAAAAGAGGCACGGATCACTAGGAAACAACATGAACATATGGCAACATGAATAAACAGATCAAGGACTTAGTGGAAATGCTAAGTCCTTGAAATCAGCACTAACAAGTGCACCACTTTGCAAGCTTGTACTAGCCACCACACACATCACAAAAATACATGGGTTGCACCTTGTAAAGATGGAAAAACCCTTAACAAAACATATGTAGATCTCATGGGCATAACACGCACACAATAAACATGGCAAAAATGACAAATATCTAAATGGAGCAGCAGATCTGACAATTATCTCAAGTAGCCCTCTTCTAACAGCATTTCGGGCATCAAGATGAACTCAAATGAAAATGATGCAATGGAATGAAATGATGTACTCTCTGAGATGAACATTTTGACATGCTATATGCCAAAAACGGAGTTAGGGATGCAAAGTTATAGCATGATGAAGTTGGGCACATGAACTAGGGTTTCGGGCAAAAAGTCAACCGAGATATTTTCAGATCTGAGATCTGCGCGGATTACGAGGTCCACTAGAATCACTGTAGCTCGCCGGAGATGTCGACGGGGATCGCCGAAGAGGGCCTTGAGAGGAGGAGGCGCCGGCGACAAGGTCGGCGGGGTCGGCGGCGGCCGGGCGCGCGGTGGCCGGCTAGG
>NC_057803.1:63561445-63562827 GCF_018294505.1 Triticum aestivum | reverse complement strand
AATGATAAGCTCTTTGCTACACTAATGTGGTGTGTTTTTCCTAATGAACGTTTACTGGATTGAGGCTCCAGAGTAAAGACAAATGGGTGTAGTATTATATAACTATATTTGGAGAGAGGAACTTCTATCGCTAGTTCATT
The DNA here is from genome assembly GCF_018294505.1 of Triticum aestivum. Classification (NCBI taxonomy): domain Eukaryota; kingdom Viridiplantae; phylum Streptophyta; class Magnoliopsida; order Poales; family Poaceae; genus Triticum; species Triticum aestivum. Next base: position 63,562,687 of record NC_057803.1, on the reverse strand, counting down.
GATAATGTTGTGCCAAATCCAGTAATGTACTTTCATTAATTTTAATGGTAGAGGAAACATGATGTATTTTGTAGTAAATCTATAAATTTATAGAGCTGTAAAAGACACTACCTCGTATCGAAAATATACGTCCTTTTAGAATTTTACTCACGTATTATTGGTAAAATGCCATATTACCATGGAAGCGGATTTGTAGCACAGCGACGTCACGGCGTCGTTTCCCTTCATGAAGGCGTCGTCTTGATTGCTTGTGGCATGCTCGGTACTGGGTTTCGAGATTGGTACATTGTTTCGGGTCTTTTCTCTGGCTGGGTAGTTTTGCGCTGTGTTGTAGCTTCCGTCTGGGCTGAGCATCCCACGTCTCTCTGCTCCGGGCATCATGTCTGCGCCATCTTGTGGTTGTGCCATGTGATGTCCCCTCTCTTTGTTCAACTTCTTCTATCAATGAAAAGATACACCAGCTTCTATCAATGAAAAGATATAGGCTGCTTCTTTTGAGCGTTCTCCTAGGATCACTGTATGGTGTTCATGTATTATGAGAATAAATTGAAATATTGATATTTTTGAATATCTCTTCTCTTGTTTCTAGGAGGACCATCCTTCGAGCTCTTACATGTCTGGTTGGCAAACGACTTGTCATCTTTCTTGAAGAATTGCTCTTCAGAAAACAGCAATGCTGAATTTCAAGAAGGTGCGAGCAGGCGGGCAGGTCTCGTTCCTAAGAACCAGTTTTGCTGATCCAGTTTTGAATCAATTACGACGGAACAGCGCTGGTTCAAAGCCAACAGCTCTGTAAGCTCCTGGAAACTAAATTTTCCTGGGTCCCGGTGGCAGCGGAATTATGTTAGGCCAGTTGGTGGTAGTGTATGTAGGGCATGGAACTGGATCTGTAAATTATGGTACGTCTGTAGTACTTGCCATTTTCGATGGGAATATGTATGCATCAGGCCATGTCTGAAATGGCTGCTTAGTTTGTAGTCTCTCTCTCTGCAACAGATGAACAAAACTCTGCCCGAGTTATCGAAGACTGTCTCTCAGTTATTCTATCGTGATATTATCTATCAGAGATTTCTGCTCTAAGCTGTTTGCCGTCAGAGAAAAAGGTTTGGGGCATGTCTGATGGTAATGCTTAATGGGGGTATACATTCTGGGTTGAACTGTGTTACTCGGGAATGGCTAGAAATCCCCACGCCACCGCCCCACCACCCTGAACCGCCTCCACCCTGAACCCCAAGATAGATA
>NC_057803.1:63514248-63561064 GCF_018294505.1 Triticum aestivum | reverse complement strand
CGACCCAAAGCCGAATCAGTCGACTAAAGTGTAGCTAAATCGATGTTACTCACAAGCTGTGGACTGACAGTATCAGAATAACAGAGCTTGAGACCTGCTGCAAGTGTTATTTTTTTCGTGAATACGCGCGGAGTGTATCATTCCATTGATAGAAGGGGAGAACAAAACAGTGGCGAACCTCATTAAGCGTACACTGAAAGACCTGCTGCAAGTGTTGAGTAGGCAAAAACCTGTTAACACTTTAGAAGGGCGGATGATGACATTTATAGCTGACTAAAAGAGAGGCGATTGTGTAACATCACTGCTGTGCATTAACGAATCGCAACATCAGTCTTACAAGGTGCTGTATACAGGTAGGCTCGCATTGTCAGAGGCCAACTCCAAACAAATAGACACATAAATAAAGGATACTAAACAAGAAAGACCGAAATACTCTTCACTACTACGTATTGCGTACCTATTATATAGAACTGCAAGGTTTGCTACCGCACCGCCTGCTGTTCCTCGTCGCATGTCACCGGTGTAATAGTTGAGCTCGCGACTGAGAAAGTGTCTGCACATCTTACACACCAGACGAGATGAGATGAGATCGATCGATAAAGCTCAGTATCCATCTTTCTTCTTTCTAAGTCGACTTGTGCAGGCAGGCAGGCAGCCTTACATTTACATAGTAGGAGTAGTAACGCTTTTCAGACGGTGGCGTTCTTGCCGTTGGCGATGTTGTGGTGGTGGTGGTCGTCGTCGTCCATGTACCTCTTCCAGAACCAGTGCTGCTTCCACACCTTGTCGGTCATCTCCTCGATGGGCACGTTCTTGGTCTCCGGGAGGAAGAAGAGCACGAAGACGGACATGACGAGCACCCACGCCGAGAAGAAGATGAAGATGGCGAACTTGAGGTGGCAGAGCATGGAGAGGAACGCCTGCGCGATGAGGAAGGTGAAGAGCAGGTTGACGCACACCGTCACGCTCTGCCCGGCCGACCGCGTCTCCAGCGGGAACGTCTCGCTCGGGATGAGCCACCCCAGCGGGCCCCAGGACCAGGCGAAGGACGCCACGTAGGTGCACACCATGACCACCACCAGGATGGCCCACCCGTGGCCCAGGTTGTCGGACCTGTCCGTCACCTTGATGCCCAGCACCACGGCGATCACCACCTGCGACAGGAACATCTGCACGCCGGCCTCCAGCAGCAGCGCGCGCCGCCCGGCGCGGTCCACGGCGTACACCGACACCAGCGTGGCCAGCACGTTGACGGCGCCGGTGATCACCGCCGAGTAGAGCGACGCGTCGCTCTTGAACCCCAGCGTGTTGAACAGCACGGGGGCGTAGAACATGATGGCGTTGATGCCCGTGAACTGCTGGAAGATCTGGAGGAGCACGGCGATGACCAGCTGGGGCCGGTTCCGGCGCTGGAGCAGGTTGCGGAACGGGTGCTTCACCTCCTGCGCGATCCGGCTCGCCTCCACGATCTCGTTGAACTCCGGCTCCACGTTGTCGGTGCCGCGGATGCGCTTGAGCACCGCCCTGCCCTCCTCCAGGTGGCCGCGCTCGATGAGGCTGTTGGGGGTGTCGGTGACGAAGAGCGCGCCCAGGGTGAGCATCGCCGCCGGGATGCCGGCCAGCGACAGCGACAGCCGCCAGCCCCATGGGTGGATCTTGCTCGTGCCGTAGTTCACCAGGTTCGCGAACAGGATGCCGATGGTCACGTTCAGCTGGAACAGGATGTTGAGCCCGCCGCGGATCCTCGTCGGCGCGATCTCCGACAGGAACAGGGGAACGGCCTGCACCACCACAGTTCGTTTCGTTAGAAATGCAAGATGAAATTCAGAAACGTGAAATCACGAAATGGGTCATCAAATTCAGATGGCCTTAACGAGGCCCATTGGGCCCAGAAGGTTCTCTTCCATTTTTTTTCTTTCCTTTTCTTGGGATATCTAAAACAAATCACCTAGCATGCTTTCCTACGGTCAAGAAAAAAAATCAGTGACCGTACAAATAAAGTGTCGGAAGCGCACCAACCTATCACCATCGGAATCTCTTAATCAGTGGGTCTAATCAGAAGCGGTGGAATTAAGTAATAAAATATTGTTGGACTAATGATCTACTACTCCTGCTCGAGCTAGTTCTGGCACACATGCATGTTGTCTTGGCTGCCTCGTATAATTGAGTCTAGAGGCCTTTAAAATAGAGGTAATATCACCGATAGTCATAGAACTTGCGTTGCATGTTCAGTTTGGTGCTAAAACTTTAAAAATACAGTTTTGTGGTCACCTAACTTGACTCAAGCGTGCAGATACGGTCACAATGCTCGTATACAGACATATCAATGTGTATGGCCCCACTTGTCAGTGACGAACGACACTAGGCGCGACGTATTTTACACAGGACACTCTGAATTTTTTTTGTTTGTGGAAGAAGTGAACCGCAGCGATGTATTTTTATAGAAAACACCTTAAATTTTTTTATTTACAGAAAACAGGCCCGCAATAAGTCAATACTGCACATATATGTGAACATTAAAACTTCTTTTATTTGCAGAAAACAGGACCACAATACTGCACATATATGCGAACATTAAAACTTCTTTTATTTACAGAAAACAGGAACACAATACTGCACATATATGCGAACATTAACAACAAAAATGGCATGCCAGGACTTGAACAGACGAGCAACTATTTTTTAACCCGAGAATGCAAATGCAAAAATTTAACGCCGAAAAGAATCTACTAGGACTTGAACCTACAACCAACTGTTTAAATCAATACAATCTAGACACTACAACCGGCCAGATCTGGATGTCTAAAATAGATCAGGAACTTATATATATTAAACGAGGATGCATGTGAAGTTTAAATAGGCTATGGAGACTGCGGCCCATTTTATCTGAGGTATTTAAAAATATATATAAACATGTGTACTATACAAATGTGCGTATTGCATATTTGGTTTTCAAAAATATTATTTTAATTATACGAACATTTCAATAATTATATATACGCACATTTTGTATAGTTCAATGTTTGTATAATTAAAAATATTAATAATTTAAAATTTGAACTGTTAAAAGAATATTCAGTCGTGGCTAATATGTAAGTTATATAACTTTGTTGAATATAAGTCATGAATAAAAAATTTACACAAGTGAATAGTCATAAATATTTAGTAAATGTTTGTGTTCATCATATTTTATAATTTAAATATAAGCCACAAGTGTATTCTTTTGAATTTTTAAAAAATATTTATCTAATAAATATTATCAATGTCCATATTAACTAAATATAAGCCGCAAGTGTATATTTAAATGTTCTTATCTACTAATCATTATTTGTATATATAATATTTTTTAACACACAAATATGTGAACGTACCTTTATTACTTACAAATTATCTTTTAAAAAATAGTGCGCGCAAAATGGGCCGTAGTACCCGCAGCTCAATTAAGCTCCACATGAGTCCCCGTGAAGTACATATATGTTGATTATCCATATTAAACAAAATACATATATGTACAATATCATGGTCCTGTTTTTCTTTAATAAATAATTTGAGGGTGTTTTGTGCAAAAAAAATCATCGCTGTGGTTGATTGTTTCGGAAAATAATTATTTTCAGAGTGTTCTGTGTAAAAATACATCACGCCCAGCGCCATTAGTCACTGACAAGTGGGGCCATACACATGTATACGCCCGCATATGCGTAGTGTGACCGTATTTGCACGCTTGAGTTAAGTTATGTGACCAGAAAACCGTATTTTCAAAGTTCTAGCACCAAACTAAACGTGCGGTGCAAGTTCAATGACTTCCAGTAATATTACATCTTTAAAATATACACAAGTACGTTATGTTATTATTTTTGTACGTTAGTGTGTGCATAATTTGCAAACTAATGCCCAATCAGTGCGTTGATCCGTGTAGTAATCTAACGCATCACTAGCGCACAAATTCTTGGTATTTTCAATCGAGAAAGCTACTCGCTCTGAGGTCTACAGTCCATAGACGCATTGATTTTTTTCTCAGTGTTCGACAAGGAAGGAACCAGAAGAATCCAAGCGAAGTGCACCTCCAAGTCAAGCATCAAAGATACAATTTTGGTCCAGGCCCAAGTTTATGTAGAACTACTCTATCAACTAGGCTCGCTACATATTGCGACCCGTGTGGCCTATAAGTGAACAACCACACCTGCTTGCTACTACTAAAAGAGTGTTGCTACGCACACGATAGATTTGCGCCCCGAGGCATGAACGATCCTAAGATTTGAACGTGCAGGAAGAATCGTTTACGGATCGTGCGGAAAGTATCGTCCGTGAAGCAATTTCGCTACTAAAATCAAAGTTTCGACAGCCAAAAACAGAAGAATCCAAAGCTGTTGTGTTTGTATATTCTACAACTAGTCCAAGTTGATAGCAACTTGGGACAACGAGCGAGAAGGGCAGCCACACCAGCAGAGTCTGCTGCAGACTAGTACTAAAACCAAGAGAAGCCAAGGAGATAAGCTGCAAGCGCACACCTATCACCTGTTGGTTGGCCCAAGCTTCTCCTACCGTTTGGTCCAGTAATTTCTAAGCCTGGAGTCGCGGCCAGCATCGGAATCTTGGAACTTAACAAGTTTATCGCGAGAGGTGAGGCGATGCCACCAATGGAAGGTGTCCTCGTGCGCCAACACGAGTCATGCACCGTCACATGGTTTCTACATTTGACCCCTAAATTCCGGGAAACACGAGAGGGATACGACGTACCTACATACTGCAGCTAGCGTGAGTACATATTTTCTCAAACCAGCCACCGCTAGCTTTACATGTTTGACTTCGGTTTCTACCGAGACCGTTTGACTTAAGTGACCTAGGAGTACGTACATTACAAATGTTGCTGCCTTAACTAGTCATAGTGGGAGTAACTTAGGTAGTAACGTACCGCACTTTACTTTTTTTTTGCTTATGTGGCATGTAGTTACTGTAACATAGCGCTTCCCAAGATAAAATGAGTCTACAAGCCATTAAATAAAGCCACATATGACACTACTAATATGTTATTCTGCACTATGAAGGTAGTAACTTAGACTAGTGTCGTATGCATGACACTAGTATAAGTTATTCCCCACTATGACCAGCCTAATCTTGCTTACTGATATTGAAAGATAAACAATTTTGAAGCTGGTGGAATTTTGTGCTGACCTGGTTGGCGAAGCCGACGCCGCAGCCGAGCAGGATCCTGCCGATGATGAGCATGGCGAGGTTCTGCGCGCCCCCGTTGAAGATGACGCCGATGATGAAAAAGACGCCGGCGATGAGCATGGTGAGGCGGCGGCCGAGGCGGCGGGTGGTGTAGGAGGCGAAGAAGGTGGCGGTGAGGCCGGCGAGGTAAAGCGACGACGTGAAGAGCTGCAGGCCCTGGTTGTCGTACTTGCAGTAATTGCTCTCCTTGTCCTGGTTCTTCCGGCGCAACACCGCCGGGAAGAACTCGCGCAGGAAATCGTCCATCGACGTCACTCCGCCTGCAAAAACAAACAGTTTTTAGACCTTAGAACTGGTTGTTAATCGAGCTGGACGCTGTGAAAGGAATGGATAAAATTTTATTAATTGGTTTTAGTAAGAAATTCATTAACTATAGAGTAAACCAAAAGGCAACGTGTCCATACAGAAACAGCTTTGTTGAATCAGACGTGATCTGGAGGTGTACAAATGGGTTGACTTAACAGCCTGACAAAGTAGGTGGCAAGATGGCAGCACTTATATTTTTTCTTCCAAATACAGTACTAATATAATATTAGTTCTTATATATACGGGGTATCAATCAGACAATCACAGAATCAGACAGCTAGCACAGGGGCGAGTATATATGATCCTGGCCAGAAAACCGGATAGTGTTCACAATGGAGTAAATTGGAAAGAGTTTGAATTATCAGCTGGCCGGTGCGTGGTAGTTAATGAGGAGGATCAATTGCACCAACTTCCTTCCAATTATCTGTGGTTATCTGCCTCGTCATATGAGGAAGACGAGAGACGGCTGCCACAAGTAAACATCATATCCATATCCATTGAGTCAAATAAACTCCTCTCTTCCATGCTGGCTCCAATGGGATCATGGGAGCGCACGGATGAACATACGCGCGAACGCCGACGTTTATGGATCCCTAGACGCTAAACCATGCATGTGAGGCAGATTTGACATGATTTCCCAGAGCCACTACGGGAGCACGTACGCAACGCAACGCAAGCACATGCATGGGCGGAGACGATCGATCGCAGGAAGAAGTGGATGGACATGTGGAGTATGGGGTTACCTGAGATGCCGACGTCGTAGCCGAACATGAGGCCGCCGGTGGCCGCCATGATGCAGGAGATGATGACGATGGGCGTGATCTTGGCCTCGAACTCCACGCCGGAAGGCGCCGACACGGCGAACCCTCCGCCCGGCATCTTCGCACGCCGGCCGGTCAAGCTACACGAGGGACGAAATAATACAATGGAGGCGAGACAAGCAGCGAGTGTTTCTCCAGAGAGCCACACGAGGAGAGGCGAAGGAAGGGGATTGGAGATGGGACACAAGGCTCCAAGTCCCCGGGGTATATATAGGGAGGGAAGCCCACTCGGCTAAGAAATTTCAAACGCAGCCGAGCGGCCAGATCAGGCCACGTCGCCTCCAGCCAGGATCCTCCGGTGGGCCCCGCACGACGGCTCTCTCCCTCGCAGCCCGCTGGCTGGCCGGTCAACGGACGGCTCCACGGCCCACGGGCCAGAGCGTGCACGACGACTTTTCCGTCCGTCCCACAAATTATGGCTTATCCAAAAAACCAAAACCCTTCTAGTAGGCCTTTATGGGCTCCTTTTTTTGGAAAAGAAAACTGGAGAGTGGTTCGGAAAACCCTGAGGATATTCTCTTATCGGACGCCGACCTTCTTGACAACGAGATACCTAGATGTTGGGCCCACATGTCGGTGAACGATCCTTCTGAATTTTCGGAGTGTCAGCAACGGGCGTAGCTTCCTTGTTGCTGGGTTGATTCATGTGAATGGAGGACCTTGACTTTGAACGTTACCATTTTAACGAAGTTTATACGTCACGTGGGGATGGATTCGCTTGGGAAAATTATTATGTGTTGGTCGATGTGGATGGCAGTATAGTACATGCAAGCACAACAAAATTGACTCCTGGTCGGCGTTCGCCGGCGATTACCACAGTGCGTGCGTGCGTGTACTTTTCCACAGGGGAAAGTGGTGTCGGCCAAGTGGTGATAGTTTATGTATACAGATTTTGTACCATTAGCGATTTTGTCAGAGATACGATCGTAGTACAACATACGGCTGTATAAATATGCCGCTGTCACGACGTCGACCAGGAGCAGACTAGATCAAATCTCACTTCCAGCTAAGCCTCGCCGACATGGTATGACACAGCACATGGTAACGTTCCAAATTACTAGTATTCTAAACTGCTCCATTATCTTTGTAAATCAGTTCGATCTCGCATACTTCTGAGAGACACGACGCGGATTAGGACTAAACAACGCAGCTAAGTAAGTATCCACGTTAGGCTCACGGGAAATGAACGCATGCCGTGGAATTAGAGCATGTGGGCTAACGACCGGTCGCCCATCCAAATATGAAATAACAATCTCTGCGCGAAATCGAATTTCGCTTTGATCTTTATATGCATCCAGCAACCCAAGCACATTTGCACGTTCTCACCGGCCGATGCTGCCCAGTTCATACTGTCACAAATAAGATAAGTCAACTCATCTTATCGACTGAATATTCAACACCCCAGAAACCCTGCAGCCCCGGCCCCGAATAATGCCGTCAGGGGAATCAAATGTTTTTCATTGAAAAGGAAGTACACCCATGATCAAAAGAAAGAAATCGAACGGATGATTCGGCACGGTTTGCACGCGAGAGCTCCCACCCGTTTGGGAATTTTAAACGGCGTGCGACGCCGCAATTTCCCTCCTTGGTTCAACCCGATGGGCCGACTGCGACGTGTTCGCAAAAGCAGAGAGGGACACGAGCGAGATGGAGCTTTTGTCCTGGGCAGGCCATGGCTTCTGCGAACTTCCTTCAGCATGCTTACGAACGAGAGCAACACTTGTGCGCAGCACAGGGTGCCACGACAACGTACGTGTTACGTGAGGATCTTTTTTACTCCCTGTATATATGCTTATATACAGTACGTAGTAAAATGTGCTGCCAGTACGCAGTCAACGCCACGCATGGATGTCTCACGTACGCACAGCACCGGTTTTCCGTATGATCTCTGAAAAAAGAACACCGTACGTTTTCCGTGGGGAACTCCCTAACGATCTCTGGGTTTGGTTTGCGTTTCGGTGCGTCTGAACCAACGGCCGGGCGCCGTCAGGCAATGCCGGAAGCTACTACACAGCCGCGCCGAGACACGTCCGGTCCGGGCCGGGCTTTGACTCTGCGGTAACCGATAACGTAAACACGCCATCTCTCCCCTCCCCTCACCGGCAAACTGCTTATATATAAAAAAGAACTAGCGCGATGGTTTACGCCTCACCTGTTACTCCTACCCGTACGAGTCTGAACTGATTGATCTGCCATTGTTTCGGAGTTCAGAGCCACCGTGGTCGAGTGTTGCGGCACTGCGATTGACATCTGAACCGCGCGCGACGCGGAAGTCAAGCGGCGGAGGGTAGAATTTCTGTGCACGGCAGGCGTGACCTCCGTTCAGTCTTGTTTCTTACGGCGGCTAGTTTTCGGAAAAGGATAACGACTAGAAGCCGGTGACTCACCGTTCACGCGTCCTTGGCATCGTGTCACTGCCAAGGGGAGATCGTTTAAGTCGTCCACCAGATTCTCCGAGTCAGCACCGATCGATGCATGCACCGTTTGCACATACGTAGAACTGATGTCTTTGGCCATTATCTTTACACGCATGCATGCATCGGTAAGTCGTCCACTGGATTCTCCAAATCAGCACCGATCGATGCGTGCACCGTTCGCGCCCATGTATCGATGTGTTTGCCCATGACATTTACACGCATGATTTAGCCCGTTCCAGGCCGCCCATTGGCCGTCTGATTGTTGCAGCCGGTACATATCAAGTCCCCGGCCATAGGTAGTACTCTACTAGCATCTTTCAGATTTTCAAATTTCAGATTTTCCATATAGCATGCGGCGATCTTTTGATGATTTGAATGAAAGCTTCCTCACGCTGCCGCAGGTATCCCGATGCATGTTTTTGCAGAACAACCAATGCATGAACCGAGAAATTATTTGGAGTAGGTAGAATGGTCTATAAAAAGGAATTAGTCAGAGGAGCAGCTAGCAAAACGTCGTTGTGATTCGTACGAAACTAGTTGCAAGAGCATTGCACCTGTAAAAACATCCCTCTAAATTCTAAACAAGTTGTACAATACGTATCACACTGGCATGTGAATATTAATTGTAATCGTTCTTCTATTTCCAGATATTAATTGTAAAAATATCAAAGTATATCTTGCTCTGGCGGTCAGAATTAGAATATCGCTATAGGAGTTCGGTGTATGCTAAATTTGTATGTTAATGGTGAAATCTTGTATTGTGTCTGAAGAAAGCAAATAGAACAATTCTACGGTTGCGTCCATTTGTTCTGATTGCTAGTTAAATTTAGCATTCATTGGACATTCAATGCAGATTTGATGGAAGTTACCATGGGTGATGTCGACGACCAAATGGTGTTGACGATCGACAAGCAAGCTGAAAAGTGGGAAGCCATGGAGCAGGAACAACATGTGTGGAATGCTATCGATGAGGAACGGAAGTAAGTATCTGGCCCTCATGTGTTTCCCCGTGACATTACTTGTATTCTTTGATTTTTTTTTTGACCCCCTGTGTTTGCGTTACAAATTAGAGAGGCAGAAGGAAAAACGAAGGCATAAGGAGAGAAAGAAAAGCCTGGAAGAGAAGAGGAAAGAGAAGAGAGAAGAGAAGAGGAAGAAGCAAGAGAAGAAGAGGAAAACCAGGAGGAGGAGGAGGAGTTGCAGGGGAAGAGGAAACATGCTCGTTCAATGAACTGTTCTGAATTTGTTCAAGGAGCTACAACAGAGGGGCTACAGGTCATTTTTCTTGCCAGATTTCTCTATTAAACCTCACTCTATACCACAAATCTGCTTTTATACCTTCTTGAAATTGATATCATGTTCTGAACTTTCTGTGTTTTGTTATCTAGAGACGAGATTCTCCACCTATGACACATAGTCAAAGAGCGACAAGATCACCATTGGTAAGGTCACCGGTGGCGAGCACGTGGAGATCTTCCCTTGGTCTTCTAGCAAGAGTTGCAGCCTCAAAAAGGGGCAGGTCTCCCTCAACGAGGATTGCAAGTTCCCCATTGGAGGAGAGGGCAAATTCGTCCACGAGATCACCATCTATCTTAGGACCCCCTTCTCCAGTGACTACTCCATTTGGAGGCTCAAAAATTAATCATCCACATGGTGAGTTGGCTTTGTTTTTTCTCTTTTGTAATTACACTTGTATGTAGTTACAAGTTTAAAATGTTCTTGTGAGTTGACATTTTATTTGCTTGCCAATTAACAGTCCGCAAGACAAGAAGGCTAACTTCTGCTGTTTGGAGGGATTTCAAACCAATTTATCGTCATAAGATACTTGTCAAAGCTCAGTGCAAGCACTGTCATGAAGTGTTTCAAGCTGGACGAGATGTTGGCACAAGTGGTGTAAGAAGACACTTGGCTGCTTGCGAAAAAAGGTCAGATTTACACCTCTACGTTGAGAAGATGAAGTCCTCGGTTTCATCTCCTGATGCCTCTATGCTTAAGCAATGGAACTTTAATCAAGAAACATCTAGAGATTTGCTTGCCAGAATGATAGTAATGCATGAGTTGCCTTTCTCAATAGTTGAGTACCGTGGTTTTAGAGACTTCGTGAAAAGTTTGAATCCCTTGTTCAAAAATGTTTCTAGAAATACTATTAAAGATGAGTGCATGAAACACTATAATTTGGAGAGGTCGGCGTTCTTTGGACATTTGAAGAAATACAATGGTAGAGTTTCTTTAACAGCGGACATGTGGACATCTAATCAGACTTTGTCCTATCTATGCATCACTTGCCATTTGATCAACAACAAGTGGATTTTGCAAAAGAGGATCTTCAGATTTTTTATGGTGGAGACTCCACATAACGGAGTAACAATGTTTAATGTCTTATTAAAGAGTTTGCAGGAGTGTAATATTGAGGACAAACTCTTTAGTATGACATTGGATAATGCATCAGTTACTGGTACAATGGTCAATAATCTTAGAAAAAATCTGAACAGCAAGCATATGTTGCCTATTAAAGGTCAATTACTTCATATCCGTTGTGCATGCCATGTGATAAATTTGATTGTCCAAGATGGGTTGACAACGATGAAAGGTGTGATAGATGATATCAGAGAGAGTGTGAAGTACATTAAGAGTTCTCCCTCTCGGTTGGACAAGTTCAAAGAAGTAGTTGCGCAAGTTGGTATCTCTTGCAAACTCCCCTCAGCTGATGTGCCAACACGTTGGAACTCCACCTATATTATGTTGGAGTCAGCGCTCCCCTTTCGAAGAGCCTTTCGTGCTTTGGTGCAAAAGGACCCAGATTATGTGTTTTGCCCATCCTCACGAGAGTGGAAAAATGTTGATACAGTTTGTGTTATGTTAAAAGTTTTTCACACAGCCACAAATGTACTTTCTGGTTCAAGTTATTCTACCTCAAATTTGTACTTTCATCAAATCTGGAATGTGAGGTTATTGCTGCAGAAGGAAGCTTCAACAAAGGATGAAGTCGTTCAAGCAATGGTTGGAGAGATGCAAAAAAAGTTTGATAAGTATTGGATGGAATCATATTTGCCAAACTGTATTCCTGTGATCCTTGATCCACGATTTAAACTTTGCTTCATCGAGTTTCGACTAAAACAAGCTTTTGGTCCAGATGTAGAAAGACACTTGCTTGCAGTGAAAGAAGTTCTTGACAACCTTTTCGAAGAATATTCTTCACAAATGACGGATGCATTGGATGAGTCAGCACCCCGACAAAATTTTGATGAGGTTGTGAATGAAGAGAATTATCCGTTGGCGGATTGGGACCAACACTTGAATAAGAAGCAATGCCAAACTGCTAGTGAGCTTGCCAGATACTTAGAAGAAGACACATTCACTCGCACGGAGGATTTCAACATTCTTCAATGGTGGCATCTTCACTCGTCTAAGTATCCCATCCTTTCTTGTATAGCTCGTGATGTTCTTGCTGTACAAGCTTCCGTCGTATCGTCATAGTCAGCTTTCAGTACCGGAAAGCGTTTGATCAGCGATTACAGAAGTAGATTGTGCAGCGAGACTGTGGAAGCCTTAATCTGCCTTCAAGATTGGTTTAGATGTAATGATAAGCATGCCAATGCTCCTGATCAAGGTCACTACTATTAACTGAGGTATGTGTGCACTACATAATATTGCTAATCAATTGTTCAATTGTAGCAAGCTTTGGGTAAATTTGGGGAGCATTTGAGTTAAATCTGATTTCTTTTACGTCCATAGTTTCGAGTTGTGCTCTGAATATAAATTGTGTATGCTGCTAACTTGTATGTATTTATCATCCTTGCAATTATGCTATCAAGATCTGGTCACAATAATACTCATTAAGGACTCTTCTTGGTTAGAATATTAATTTAAGATCATTGCCTATTGTGAATTTGTTGCTAGCTATCTGCATTTTTTAAAGATTGTGGTGCTAGCTATCTGCATTTTTTATCCTTGATGGTTTTGCTTCCCTCCTCGACAATATTGATTAACAATCATTTTAGGGAAAGGAAATACACACTGGTGTATGCTTGTGATTTAAGGAACCCTGCTTACTTCTTATCCTTGTTTCTTTTTCATGTAGATAGTACTGTATGTCTTATATAACTTATTAATAAACTTGAATGACCGCAGGTTGAGATGTTTCTGGAGAAAAAATCAGTTGAGTCGTCCGAAGATGAGGCCAATCCTGAGACCATTCTGATTTCGATTAATTAAGTGAAAGATCAGTGAGCATAGCTTGGTGTACAATCTTCGGCCAATCCTGAGACCATTCTGATTTCGATTAATTAAGTGAAAGATCAGCGAGCATAGCTTGGTGTACAAAGGTCGCCCGACACAAAGCTGACAGAAGAATGGAAGATGCTCTTAGCTGATAGTTTTATCATTTGGTGCCGTTTTGAGTCTAGGACTCTAGGTGCTTTCTGTTAATTCTGGGATATGGAGGATGGGGAGTGTGTTGCATATTCCTTTTTGTTTACATATAGGAGATATTTCTGCTGCTTTGATAGGCGGTTTTAGTTAAGTTGCCGCTGCTTTGTGGATTTTGTTATTCTAGAGGCGACTACTGAATGAAGCTCGAACTCACTAGTGATAATTAGTAGCGATCGTTATGTCAGTGTGGGCTAATATTATCCACTGTTCCAGTGATCCTTTGTATGTCAGCTTATCCAGTCTAAGCTTTGTAAATATATGCGGCAGTATGTGGACGCCACATGCGGCAGTATGTGGACGCCACATGTCCCGCATGAAAATTAACTGGGCTCCCGCGTAATCCCACATAAAAAATGGTGACCAGTGCGGGCAGTCCCACAACATTCAGTGGACTGACCATTTACATCCTGAGCAGACAGGCACGATGGGCCGAAAAGGATACGCAGTATGGTGTGGGACAGGAGTGGCCAATTGTGCTGTGCGAGAAGAAACTTGGGGCGATGGGCCGAAAAGGATACGCAGTATGGTGTGGGACAGGAGTGGCCAATTGTGCTGTGCGGGAAGAAACTTGGGGCTCATCCGGTTTGCAGGAAATTTAAATGTAGGAATTTGTAGTAGTATAGAAATTTGATAGGATGGCACTTGCCACTCTAAGGAATTACTTGCCTCGTTCCTACGCGCAAAATAAATTTTGAGTGGATGCGTAGTTTTCTCAAAAACATAGGAAATGAATAGTATTTCTACGAAATTCTTATACGCATTTCCTATAAACCGAATGCATATATAGAAAATTTTCCTCTGGAATCCTTGTTCCCATGTTTTTTCTATAAAAATCCTCCAAACCGAATGAGGCCTTGAGGAAATTCTAAAGACCAAAGGTGTCTAAATTAGACATCCCTTATTTGTACAACTAGCAACATCCCATTTTACACGCAAGACACTATTGTACACAGACAACACTGGCATTTATTTGTCTACATGTACCACATAGAGATCTCACACGACATGATACATCGTCGAAACCACCATCCGCGACCTAATTTACTAGAGTACACAGCCAGTCTCACAAAGTCACAAGCAAAGCAATTTTTTTCTTCGAAAAATTGATGAGCAAAGCACTTACGGGTGCAGCTTCTTAGGAAGAACAGCGAGGTCGAGCTTGCTGCCGTACATCTTGGCCAGGGCCTGCCCGCACCAGCCATGGCCGTCGTCCAGCGTGGGCATCCTCACCTCCATGAACGGCGGGGTGGCCTCGCCTTGCGGCTTCACGACCCCAGCGAACACCCTGAGGACGTTGCCGGCGTCGATGTCCATGCAGGCGCTGATCTCGACGGCACCCTTGGGCGCCGGCGGGATGCCGGTGATCTTGAAGTACCCCAGGAGATGGTTCTCTTCCGCCTGCTCCCCCTCGCCTTCGTAGACGGCGATCAGCGCCTCGGCCTGGTTGTCCTGCGTTGTTGTAAACAGCATGTCCCTTCTAGCCGGGACAGCGGTGTTCCTTGGAATGATGGCTGCAAAGTCGTCCCCGTCGGCACGGATCCCGAGGTTCATCGGGGTCGCCTGAATCGTCAGCAGATCCAGGCTCCCTGAAGGGTCGGTGACTCCTGAAGCAATGGCTCCTTCCAGTGCAGCACCTGAAACAGCGGCTTCAAGATCGTCGATGCTTCCATAAGAGTCTCCCTTCTTGCACAATCCCAGGACAAGGCTTCTGATCTTGGGAATTCTGGAACACCCTCCAACCAAGATCACATCGTTGATGTCCTCTGGCGTTAACTTTGCATCTGACAGGCATTGCTTGATGATCCTCTCGCATTTCTCAAAGATCGCCTGGTTCACCTGTTCAAACTCTGCACGACTCAGCAGCTTGGACACTTTCAGGCCATTACCCAGGTCTGCATTGATCTCAGTGCTTTCCTGGGAAGCCAGTTTGTGAATCGCATCCTGAGTAGCCATTCGCAGTAAACCCATTGACTTGATCCTGTCCGTGGTTGGACCAGCATTGTCACATAAGCTATCATAGTCGGGTAGAAGGTAGCGCATTACGTTCTGAAGAATGTCCTCTCCACCAACGGTGCAACCTGCGAGTGCTCTTATCTGAGAAACACCTCCAGCAGTGGCAGACACCGCAACGTCACAATAGCCAGCACCGATGTTAAATATCAGGGCGATTTTCTCAATGCCACTTCCCATGTTATCTTGCATAAGCTGCTGCTGCTGCTGAGCATACAAAAGAGCAACAGCAGTGGGCTCTGGCATAAGCCTCAGCACATGCAGTCCAGCCATTGCACATGCTCTCTCGATCCTGGTCTGCTGGAAGCGACTGAATGCAACTGGGATGGTTAGAACAGCATTCCTCACTGGATGCTTGAGATGCATTTCCACCAGGGCCTTCAATTCAAGAAGAAAGATGGCAAGAACTTCCTCAGGAGTTGTGGAGCGCCACATATTGTTGACCAGAGCGGCAATAAATGGCCTCACACCAATGCCCAGTGTCTGCACAAGGAAAGGGAGAGTCTTGCTAGCTTGAACCACTTCATCTGTGTCCATTCTCCCGATTAAACGCTTCATGTTAAATATTGCACTTCCTGACAAGATATCTCTTTCCTCGTGTGCGTGCTCCTTGGTTGCTCCTCCAGTAACACCCGCTGAAAGGGTGTCATCTTTGAACATGACATATGACCTCATCCCTTTCTGGCTACGGGTGTTTTTCATCAGCTCCACTTGATGACCATTCCAAATTGCAACACTGCATCTTGAAGTGCCAATATCAATGCCGATAGCAACATCAGGGAATGATTGTGGTGCTTTGTCGTCCCCGGTGGTTTCACTGTCAGATGCCACTGTGTAGAATTGCTCAGCCATCCTACAAAATACAGTCAAACCAGTTAGGCGTTGTTAGATTCTTTCAAGTGTCGTCCAAAACCAGATTCTTTAAACAGTGACAGCAGCAAATTATACTGTGTGCTGCTGAGTATTCAGACATCCAAAACTAAAAATTGCATGCAAAACGTCTGAATATGTATGCTGATGAGCATTCAGACATTCAAAACTAATAATTGCACGCAAAACGTCTGAATATGTATCCTGCTGAGTATTCTTTTGTAGAAAAAGAGGGAGGCACTCCCCGGCTCATACTTAGAACGAAACCAAATGAGTTTTTGGTGCTTACATCAGCTCACTGAGAGGAGCAGTTCGAAAGGAAATGAAGGGCAGATTACAATTTAAGCTAAATCCCCACCATGAACTATCGATATATATATATATGAATGCAGGCTGCTGCTGCTGAGTATTCAGACATCAAAACTAATAATTGCACGCAAAAAGTCTGAACATCTACAACTACAATCCAATTTTGACATGATGCATACCACACAGGGTAGAGTGAATTATGAACATGCACTGCATAATTTAAACTAACTATCTTGATTTCCTTTTGCAATATTCACCTGTCATAATTTAAAGGAAACGCAAAAAACCTGATGTTAGATTTTTAAGCATGGCAAATCAAATATTTTTATGGCAAATCACGTGTCGCGAGCATGGTAATCCCCTTCAGCAATCATGGCAAATCTTGGCCAAAACAATGAACATGCTTGCTGAGGGGAATTGCCGGGCTCGCTCGCGACACGTAATTTGCCGTAAAAAATGTTTGATTTGCCATGTTTAACAGTCTGACATCAGATTTGTAGCAGGGTTCTAATTTAAATTAGATTCTGCAATATTACCTGTCATAATTTAAACCAGATTCTGCAATACTCAATTTTGACAAACCATATTTACCAAGAGAAACATTCAGACACCAACTTAGCTTGCCTAGCTGATCCTTCCATGACTACGTGTTTCTATGATAATAACACATTGAAACCTGGCTCCTAAAAAGAGTCTGGCACATTTAATCCCCGGCGACAAACCAAGAACTTGACTAAGGTTCCATAGCAATGTCTGGGTTTGAAACAAGCAGGCACAACTACGCACATGAGTAACATGTCACGGCTGCTGTGTTTCTCCACCTTGCATAGAAGGCAAATTTTAGTACCTTACCGCAACCAACCATCACTGCACTAGTACTAGCGAACTACCCGATTGCAGAGCATAGAACAAACACAGGCACATAGGCACCTAATACTGAACTCAGCGGAATTCGTGCTCGGATCAACGAGCCACGATGCGTCAATCTAAAGAAATCAGGCACGGATCAAATGGAGCATCTGAAGGGTTGGGAGAAGCCTTACCGGAACGGGCGAGGGGTGCGCGCTGGGGACTCTCTTCGCCGGCGTTGCTCGTCGATGCTCCTCCCTCCGCGGTAGCGCAAAACGAACTGAGGGTGTGCGCGAAATGGGTTGAGAGGAATGGGCTGAAGGAGGGGGTGGGGGAGGTAGAAGAAGGTGGAAAGGCATTTTCTGGAGAGGCCGGGAGAGAGCACGACACGCGGGCGCCTCAGGCGGGGCCGCCGCGGAGGCTCCGGAAGCGTCGCGAACAGGGGAGACGCCGCTGAAGGAGTGGGGAAGGGTAACTGCCGACGGCCCAGCGGTGGCGCACTGGGCTGGCAAACCTGGGCCTGATTGGGCCCGTAACGAGGTTTGTGTGATTGGACTGGAATTGTGGTGGGAGCAACTAATGAAAATCTTGTGCTGGAACTGTCGTGGGATAGGCGATCCTGCGACAGTTCGTGAACTCCGTGATCTTGTGGAGATTAGTTCGCCCTCTATTTTGTGTTTAGTTGAAACTCAATTGCAAAAGAGTCGTGTTGAAGATCTTCGGATTTCCTTAGGTTATGATTTCAGTTTTGGAGTTGGTAGCACGGGCCGTAGCGGCGGCCTTTGTATCTTTTGGAAAAATTCTTTGGATGTTGCAATAAAGAATTATTCCGAGTATCATGTTGATGCATGGGTCACGGAACCAGGGAAAGAACAATGGAGGCTGACTTGTTTCTACGGGGAAGCCACCAGAAGCCTACGTTACAAGACATGGGATACTATGAAACATTTGCGGGGGAGAGCACCCTCCCGTGGATGTGCATAGGTAATTTCAACGAAATCTTGCGGCCAGAAGAGCAACATGGTCCTAATGAGCGTGACAGCTCACAGATTGATGCATTCAAAGAGGCCGTGGATGTATGCAGTCTAGCAGATCTGGGCTACCGAGGATTGGATTGGACTTGGGAGAAGAAAGTAGCCGGGGGTCACTTCTGTCGCGTTCGGTTGGACAGAGCCTTGGTTTCACCTTGTTGGTTTGCCCTTTTTCCCTTTGCTTCTCTTGAGCATCTTACCGCGGCCAAGTCTGACCACTGTCCGATTCTTTTGGAGACTGGCCTAGTTGACACAAGTGTGCGGGCCAACCAAAAGCGTTTCCGGTATGAATGCATGTGGGAGAGGGACACACGTTTTGGCGACATGCTTACTGAAGCATGGAATTCAACACGCAGAGCTAATACGGTTATGGAGCTGTCAGGTAAGCTAGCATCGGTGGCGGGCAGGCTGCAAAGCTGGGGGCGTACCACCTTTGATGCAGTCCGGTCAAAGCTACGCCGCCTACGCAAGCAACTTGAGGAGTTGCGTTCGCTTCCCAACTGAACGGGGCCATCAAATGAGGAGGGGAGAGTGGAAGCCCGTATGGTTGAACTTTGCCTAAGAGAAGAGATTATGTGGCGCCAAAGGGTGCGAATCCAATGGCTTGCGGAAGGGGATAGCAACACCAAATTTTTCCACCGCAAAGCAAGTGCTCGTAAGGCCAAAAACCGCATTGCTGAGTTGCAACGACCAGACGGTTCTGCTTGCACGGACAAATACGAGATGGCAGATATGGCTACAACCTTCTACAGTAACTTGTACACCTCAGAAGATACGATGGGCATCGAGGAAGTCTTGTCACATATACCCTCACGGGTAGACGCTTCTATGAACGCCTCGCTAAATGCACAGTACAATAATGCCGAGGTGAAAACGGCTCTGTTTCAGATGTTCCCGACCAAGGCCCCAGGGCCCGACGGCTTTCCTGCACATTTTTTTCCAACGACATTGGGAGTTGTGTGGTGATAAGGTTACTGCGATGGTGCTCAGAGTTCTTAATGGAGATGATTCCACGGAGGAGATCAACAAAATGTTCATTGTTTTAATTCCCAAGATTGCTAGTCCAAAAAATTTAGCACAGTTTCGACCGATAAGCCTTTGCAATGTGATCTACAAGATTGCATCCAAGGCTTTGGTAAATCGGCTCAAGCTTATTCTCCCCCACATCATCTCCGAAGAACAATCAACATTTGTACCAGGACGTCTTATTACGGACAACTTCGTATCAGCCTACGAGTGTCTCCACTTTATGAAAACCAGGAAGCTGAAGGGCAATAGCTATCGTGCTTTAAAACTTGATATGATGAAGGCCTATGACAGGCTAGAATGGAATTATTTGGAGCGAGTTATGCTCAAACTGGGAATAAGCCCATGCTTTACACAAACAATGATGTGGTGTGTCACATTGATTTCTTTTTCGGTCATCTTTAATGGAGGCAAGCAAGAGGAGTTTCGGCCTTCCAGAGGACTCAGGCAGGGCTGCCCTATATCCTCATACTTATTTTTATTAGCCACCAAAGGACTGTCCTGCCTTCTGAAATCCACAAGACCGGATGAGATTGTAAATGGCATCACGGTGGCAGCCGGCGCACCACAGGTAAATCACTTGCTTTTTGCAGATGATAGCCTTTTATTCTTTAATGCTAGTCCTGAGATGGCAAATAGAGTGAATACCCTCCTCTAGAAATATTGTGCGGCTTCGGGGCAACGAATCAACAAGGAGAAATCCTCCATATTCTTCAGCAAGGGCTGCTCAGAATCCTCGAGGCAAGAGGTCAAGCAAATACTTCAAGTCCAAAATGAGAAACTGTCCGAAAAGTATCTTGGCCTTCCTGCTGATGTAGGGAGAGCCAAGGAGGGGTCCTTTAAATATCTTAAGGATAGGATTTGGAAGCAAGTACAAGGCTGGATGGAGAAAGCGCTTTCGGTTGGAGGAAAGGAGGTGCTCAACAAATCTGTGGCTCAAGCAATACCTACATACTCTATGGCGTGTTTCAAGCTCCCTAGAGGCTTATGTCAGCACATCAATGGCATCTTGAGGAAGTTTTGGTGGGGATCAAAAAACGGTGAAAGGAAGACTGCTTGGGTATCATGGGAAGTCATGACGCAATCAAAGTTCATGGGAGGTATGGGGTTCCGCGACATCGAGCTCTTCAACCTAGCCCTGCTTGCACGACAAGCTTGGCGTCTCCTCCGGGAACCAAACTCCCTGAGCGCCCGGATTCTCAAGGCGGTTTACTATCCTACTTCGTCGATTCTTGAAGCCGAGCTGGGCAGGAACCCTTCACAGGTTTGGCGTTCCCTGATAGAAGGAAGAGACACTTTACGGCTCGGGCTAGTGAAACGTATTGGTTCAGGCGAAGGTACCAATATTTGGGGAGATAATTGGATACCACGTGATTTCGAGCTTCGACCAGTGTGCCCCAAAACACCGAACCCCCCACAGATGGTTTCAGAACTCATTAACCCAGTCACCTCATCTTGGGATATCGACATGCTTGAGACACACTTCTACACGATGGACAAGGAAGCAATCTGCAATATTCCGCTCAGCTCCCGTGTGCGGGAAGAATTCTGGGCGTGGCATTATGAATGAAAGGGAATCTTCACTATCAGGTCAGCGTACAAGCTCTTGTCCGCAACAAAACAGCAGCGCACGGACTGGCTCGAAAGCAACGAGGGTCACTCGCGTGTTGATTCAGATCGCAGGTCTTGGTCTACGCTCTGGGGCGCTGCAGTTCCCTCAAAAGTTCGTGTATTTGCCTGGCATTTGGCGAAGAGCTCTATTCCTACAGGAGAGGTCCGCAAGCATCGAAGCATGGCTGACTCGGCCGAGTGCTCGATCTGTCACGCGACAGTCGATACATGGCGCCGTTCTTTCTTTGATTGCCGCATGGCCCGGTGTGTTTGGGCCCTCACCGATGAGGATCTAACGAAAACAACCATCTCAAACAGGGAGAAGGATGCTAAACTATGGATGTTATGGCTCGTTGACGCTCTACCTTCGGCGGACCTAGCACAAGTTTTGGTTACAATGTGGGCCATTTGGTGGGCAAGACGCCGAGCCATACACAATAATCAGTTACAGAGCCCACTGAGTACCCATATTTTCATCAAGAAATTCCTAGCCGAGCTCGAGATGTTACTGGACAGAAAACCATGCACCAAGGACTCACATGTAATCTCCAGGGACCTGCATGTGAATATCAGGGACCTGCATGTAACAGGAGGTGGTCACGTGGTTTCGACCTCGTCCAACTGGCTACCGCCCGAGCATCATGAGGTCAAAATGAATGTGGACGGTGGATTTTCCAAGATTGGGGACCGAGCAGCTTCAGCAGTGGTATGCAGGAACTAAAGGGGCAAGTACCTAGGTGCCTCGACCATCATCCATGAAGGCCGACTCGATCCAACCATCCTCGAGGCGCAGGCATGCAGCGAGGCCCTCTCACTTGCAGCTGATTTGCAGGTTCAATCTTTGTGTGCAGCCTCAGATTGCCTGGAAGTAGTGTCGAATATACAAGCTTAAGTTCCTTGCCACTATCATTCCATCTTGCAAGATATCAAACACCAAAGGAGGCAATTCCAGGATGTAGAGTTTCTTCGTGAAAACAGGAAGCACAATGGAGAAGCCCATGCTTTAGCGAAGGCAGCTGCTTCTCTCAACCCCGGGCGCCACGTGTGGCTTAGTATTTTGCCCGAAATTATCTGTATCCCCTTGTGTTTGAACTTTTAATAAAGGATACAGTAGCTAAAAAAAGAGTACCTATCAAAAAAACATTCTTGAGTAATAGAGCTTGTGTTTAGCCTAAAAAACTAATGAAAGGAGTTCCACTCAAAAATAATAATAACGAAATGAGTATTTCATCAGGAGCCTCGTAAGGGTCATTTTAGAGCGCGCCACTTGACGCGTTTTTAGCGGCCCTCATGTGTCATACTATGTGGGCGTGTTTGGTTGCCGTGCGCTACAGTACCCGCATTGCATACACTTCTCCACTCAACCTGGCTATGCAAATGTGGCCTCAAATGCACCATCTGCATGTTGTTTGGTTGCCTGCATGGGCAGAACCACACTGCCTGGTGTTTGGTTGCCTGCATGTTAGTGGACAAACCCAAGGCGTGGTGTTTAGTTGTATGCAACACCTGGTGTGTGATAACCTCTTTGGCTAGTTGGTGAGGTTACCAGCACACTTCGGCACAACCATGTAGCACAAATCATAAGCAGAGCAGAGTATAAACAGAGGATCAACTACTTAAGAGCATATTTCAGATAAGCAGTACCACACTTCATAACAGTTCTACGCATAAACCA
This sequence comes from Triticum aestivum, assembly GCF_018294505.1. Classification (NCBI taxonomy): domain Eukaryota; kingdom Viridiplantae; phylum Streptophyta; class Magnoliopsida; order Poales; family Poaceae; genus Triticum; species Triticum aestivum. Next base: position 63,538,476 of record NC_057803.1, on the reverse strand, counting down.
TAAACATAAACAATTCAAAACAGACTCGATGGTACTTAGGGAGGCCCCGACCCTACTCCTTGGCGGCGAAGGCTTCGTCGTGCTTCCCGCACTTGTTGACGACCTCAATGCCATCATCGTCAAAGATGATGACCTTGAGGGTGTCGGGAGTAAGGAGCTTGAACGTCACCATGTAGCCGATCTTGATCTGATAAATGGTTGCGTAGGTGGCCCAACCCTGATCCAGGGTCACCCTGTCGTTCATCAACTTCACTGTCACCTTCCAGGAGCAGCCGGTCTTGTTCCTGAGCTTGAACTCCGTCAGCACCGTGACGAAGTGCTTGGTGAAGTCCAAGGGCATGGGGATGCACTCAAGCTTCGATGTAAGGATGACCTTGCATAAGTGAGTTGGGCCATCCTCCTGATGGTAGTGGCCGTAGTTGCGGCGCTTGTTGCTGGGGGGCTCCTCCATGCCCTCGTCGTCGTCGCCCTCAGGCGGCTTTGGGTCTTCCTCGGTGGTGGGCGGCAGCACAACCTCGTTGGGCATTGGGTGAAGGGCTTCTTGCCCTTGTTATCAATGGCCCGGAGCACCTCCGTGCCCATCTCATTGCTCCCCTCGATCTGCACACAATTCATGGAGTCAAGCACAACACAACGTTCATGGCTTATTGAAGAGCATGTAGTTAAAACGGCATGACTATCACTCTTCTCCTCCTCTCCATCCCCCCTATATTTACTCACCCTGTCCACCACTACTTACCCACCCCCTCTCTTCTCTCACTGTCAACCTTCCTCCTCCCCATCTCCATGAGCTCTAGCTCCAGATCCAATGTTAACCCTTTCCCTTGGGGTATTGGCTGGAGGGCCTTCTTTCTCGGGTGGTCGGCTGGTGACCGCACCAAGTTCGAGAACACCATGGAGGTGTGCATGAACTTCAGCTACATGCATGACATGCAGAATGATAACCCACAAGTATAGGGGATCGCAACAATTTTTGTGGGTAAAGTATTCAACCCAAATTTATTGATTCGACACAAGGGGAGCCAAAGAATACTCTCAAGTATTAGCAGCTGAGTTTTCAATTCAATCACACCTGGAAACTTAGTATCTGCAGTAAAGTGTTTAGTAGCAAAGTAATATGATAGTAGTGGTAACAGTAGCAAAAGGTAACAGTAACAAAAGTAATGTTTTTGGTATTTTGTAGTGATGATAACAATAGCAACGGAAAAGTAAATAAGCAAAGAACAATATATGGAAAGCTCGTAGGCAATGGATCAGTGATGGAGAATTATGCCAGATGCGGTTCATCATGTAACAGTCATAACCTAGGGTGACACAGAACTAGCTCCAGTTCGTTGATATAATGTAGGCATGTATTCCGAATATAGTCATACGTGCTTATGGAAAAGAACTTGCATGACATGTTTTGTCCTACCCTCCCGTGGCAGCGGGGTCCTTATGGAAACTAAGGGATATTAAGGCCTCCATTTAATAGAGTACCGGAACCAAGCATTAACACATAGTGAATACTGCTACCTCTTGAGCACTGCATTGGTTTTCCCCGAAGAGGAAGGGATGATGCAGCAAAGTAGCGTAAGTATTTCCCTCAGTTTTTGAGAACTAAGGTATCAATCCAGTAGGAGGCTATGCGCCAGTCCCTCATACCTGCACAAAACAAATAAATCCTCGCAACCAACGCGATAAGGGGTTGCCAATCCCTACACGGCCACTTACGAGAGTGAGATCTGATAGATATGATAAGATAATATTTTTGGTATTTTTGTGATAAAGATGCAAAGTAAAATAAAATCAAAGTAAAAAGCAAAGGAAATAACTAAGTATTGGGAGATTAATATGATGAAGATAGACCCAGGGGCCATAGGTTTCACTAGTGGCTTCTCTCGAGAGCATAAGTATTCTACGGTGGGTGAACAAATTACTATTGAGCAATTGACAGAATTGAGCATAGTTATGAGAATATCTAGGTATAATCATGTATATAGGCATCACGTCCGAGACAAAGTAGACCGACTCCTGCCTGCATCTACTACTATTACTCCACTCATCGACCGCCATCTAGCATGCATCTAGAGTATTAAGTTAATGAAAACAGAGTAACGCCTTAAGCAAGATGACATGATGTAGAGGGATAAACTCATGCAATATGATGAAAAACCCATCTTGTTATACTCGATGGCAACAATACAATACGTGCCTTGCTGCCCCTACTGTCATTGGGAAAGGACACCGCAATATTGAACCCAAAGCTAAGCACTTTTCCCATTGCAAGAAAGATCAATCTAGTAGGCCAAACCAAACTGATAATTCGAAGAGACTTGCAAAGATAACCAATCATACATAAAAGAATTCAGAGAAGATTCAAATATTGTTCATAGATAGACTTGATCATAAACCCACAATTCATCGTTCTCAACAAACACACCGCAAAAAGAAGATTACATCAAATAGATCTCCACAAGAGAGGGGGAGAACATTGTATTGAGATCCAAAAAGAGAGAAGAAGCCATCTAGCTACTAACTATGGACCCGTAGGAATGAGGTGAACTACTCACAGTACTTCATCGGAGGGGCTATGGTGTTGATGTAGAAGCCCTCCGTGATCGATGCCCCCTCCAGCGGAGCTCCGGAACAGGCCCCAAGAAGGGATCTCATGGATACAGAATGTTGCGGCAGTGGAATTAGGGTTTTGACTCCGTATCTAATCGTTTGGGGGTACGTAGGTATATATAGGAGGAAGGAGTACGTCGGTGGAGCAACAGGGGGCCCACGAGGGTGGAGGGCGCGCCTGGGGGGGAGGTAGGCGCACCCCTACCTCGTGGCCTCCTCTTTTGTGTCTTGACGTAGGATCCAAGTCTCCTGGGTCTTGTTCGTTGAGAAAATCATGTTCCCGAAGGTTTCATTCCGTTTGGACTCCGTTTGATATTCCTTTTCTTCGAAACCCTAAAACAGGCAAAAACAACAATTCTGGGCTGGGCCTCCGGTTAATAGGTTAGTCCCAAAAATAATATAAAAGTGGATAATAAAGCCTAATAATGTCCAAAACAGTAGATAATATAGCATGGAGCAATCAAAAATTATAGATACGTTGGAGACGTATCAAGTATCCCCAAGCTTAATTCCTGCTCGTCCTCGAGTAGGTAAATGATAAAAACAGAATTTTTGATGCGGAGTGCTACTTGGCATAATTTTAATGTAATTCTTCTTAATTGTGGTATGAATATTCAGATCCGAAAGATTCAAGACAAAAGTTCATATTGACATAAAAATAATAATACTTCAAGCATACTAACAAAGCAATTATGTCTTCTCAAAATAACATGGCCAAAGAAAGTTCATCCCTACAAAATCATATAGTTTAGTCATGCTCCATTTTCTTCACACAAGAATGCTCTCATCATGCACAACCCCGATGACAAGCCAAACAATTGTTTCATACTTTAGTAATATCAAACCTATAAACTTTCACGCAATATATGAGCGTGAGCCATGGACATAGCACTATGGGTGGAATAGAATATAATGAGGGGGGTTATGTGGAGAAGACAAAAAGGAGAAAGTCTCACATCAACGAGGCTAATCAATGGGCTATGGAGATGCCCATCGATTGATGTTAATGCAAGGAGTAGGGTTTGCCATACAACAGATGCACTAGAGCTATAAATGTATGAAAGCTCAACAAAAGAAACTAAGTGGGTGTGCATCCAACTTGCTTGCTCACGAAGACCTAGGGCACTTGAGGAGGCCCATTGTTGGAATATACAAGCCAAGTTCTATAATGAAAATTCCCACTAGTATATGAAAGTGACAAAACAAGAGACTCTCTATCATGAAGATTATGGTGCTACTTTGAAGCACAAGTGTGGCAAAGGATAGTAACATTGTCCCTTCCTCTTTTTCTCTCATTTTTTTATTTGGACCTTTCTCTTTTTTTATATGGCCTTTCTCTCTCTTTTTTATTTCCTCACTTGGGACAATGCTCTAGAAAATGATGATCATCACACTTCTATTTATTTACAACTCAATGATTAGAACTCAATACTAGAACAAAAGATGACTCTATATGAATGCCTCCGACGATGTACCGGGATATGCAATGGACCAAGAGTGACATGTATGAAAGAATTATGAATGGTGGCTTTGCCACAAATACTATGTCAACTACATGATCATGCTAAGCAATATGACAATAATGAATGTGTCATGATAAATGGAATGGTGGAAAGTTGCATGGCAATATATCTCAGAATGGCTATGGAAATGCCATAATAGATAGGTATGGTGGCTGTTTTGAGGAAGATATAAGGAGGTTTATGTGTGAAAGAGCGTATCATATCACGGGGTTTGGATGCACCGGTGAAGTTTGCGCCAACTCTCAATGTGGGAAAGGGCAATGCACGGTACAGAAGAGGCTAGCAAGGATGGAAGGGTGAGAGTGCGTATAATCCATGGACTCAACATTAATCATAAAGAACTCACATACTTATTGCAAAAATGTACAAGTCATCAAAAACCTCAGCACTACGCGCATGCTCCTAGGGGGATAGATTGGTAGGAAAAGACCATCGCTCGTCCCCGACCGCCACTCATAAGGAGGACAATCAAATAACACCTCATGTTTCAAATTTGTTACATAACGTTTACCATACGTGCATGCTACGGGACTTGCAAACTTCACCACAAGCATTTCTCAATTTCACAACTACTTAACTAGCACGACTTTGATATTATTACCTCCATATCTCAAAACAATCATCAAGCATCAAACTTCTCTTAGTATTCAAAACACTCATAAGAAATTTTTACTAATCTTGAATACCTAGCATATTAGGATTTTAAGCAAATTACCATGCTATTTAAGACTCTCAAAATAATCTAAGTGAAGCATGAGAGATCAATAGTTTCTATAAAACAAATCCACCGCCGTGCTCTAAAAGATATAAGTGAACTACTAGAGCAAAACTATATAACTCAAAAGATATACGCGAAGCACATAGAGTATTCTAACAAATTCCAAATCATGTATGACTCTCTCAAAAGGTGTGTACAGCAAGGATGATTGAGGGAGTCCTGGATTAGGGGGTATCCGGACAGCCGGATTATATCCTTTGGCCGGACTGTTGGACTATGAAGATACAAGATTGAAGACTTCGTCCCATGTTCGGATGGGACTCTCCTTGACATGGAAGGTAAGCTTGGCAATACGGATATGTAGATCTCCTTCCTTGTAACTGACTCCGTGTAACCCTAGCCCCCTCTGGTGTCTATATAAACCGGAGGGTTTAGTCCGTAGGACCAAGAACAACAATCATACCATAGGCTAGCTTCTAGGGTTTAGCCTCTTCGATCTCGTGGTAGATCAACTCTTGTAATACTCATATCATCAAGATCAATCAAGCAGGAGTAGGGTTTTACCTCCATCAAGAGGGCCCGAACCTGGGTAAAAACATCGTGTCCCCTGTCTCATGTTACCATCCGCCTAGACGCACAGTTCGGGACCCCCTACCCGAGATCCGCCGGTTTTGACACCGACACTGGTGCTTTCATTGAGAGTTCCTCTGTGTCATCATCGTTAGGCTTGATGGCTCCTTCAATCATCGATAGCAATGCAGTCCAGGGTGAGACTTTTCTCCCCGGACAGATCTTTGTATTCGGCAACTTTGCACTGCGGGCCAACTCACTTGGCCATCTGGAGCAGATCGAGAGTTACGCCCCCGGCCACCAGGTTAGGTTTGGAAGCTTGAACTACACGGCCGACATCCGCAGAGACTTGATCTTCGACGGATTCGAGCCCCTGCCGAGTGCGCCGCACTGTCACGATGAGCATGATTTAGCTCTACCATCGGACAGTGTTCAGGAGACCGCACTGGCAACCTCTCCGACCCTCAATTCAGAGCCAATTGCGCCATCCGTGGACGGGTGGATAGACCCCGCCATAGAGGCCGCATTCTCAGCGGCGATCGAGACGAGTATCGACCTTACCCTTCACGAGAGCCGTGACGCCCAACTGCCGGATTCTTCCTTGGCCACGGACTCCGAACCGCCTGCACCCATGCCTATCGAATCCGACCGGGCGCCGATCATGGAGTTCACCTCCGCGGATATCTTTCAGCACTCGCCGTTCGGCAACATACTGAACTCATTAAGGTCTGTCTCCTTGTCAGAAGAGTCCTGGCCGAACTATGTCCAGCAGGATTGGGATGCGGATGACGAAGAAATTCACCGCCCACCCACCACCCACTTAGTAGCCACTGTCGATGATTTGACCGACATGCCCGACTTCGACTCCGAAGACATCGACGGTATGGACGACGATGCAGGAGACGAACAAGAACCACTGCCCACAGGGCACTGGACAGCCACCTCATCATATGATATATATATATATATATATATATATATATATATATATATATGGTGGACACACCCAAAGAAGGCAATGGCGACGGGACAATGGAGGATGACCCCTCCAAGAAGCAACCCAAGCGCCGACGTCAGCGACGCCGCTCTAAGTCTTGCCAAGGCAAAAGCGGTGATACCGGTACAGGAGATAGTAGCACTCCGAACAGTGCCGAAGATGACGACAATCCCCTCTAGCAAGATTTAGAGCAGGAGGATGGAGAAGTCAGCCCTCCCGAGAGAGCGACAGATGGAGAGGCGGAGGATGATAATTACATGCCTCCTTCCAAAGACGAGGCAAGCCTCGACGATGACGAGTTTGTCGTGCCTAAGGACCCCGTCGAGCAAGAGCGCTTCAAGCGCCGGCTTATAGCCACGACAAATAACCTTAAGAAAAAGCAACAACAGCTTCGAGCTGATCAAGATTTGCTAGCTGACAGATGGACTGAAGTCGTTGCGGCTGAGGAATATGAACTCGAACGCCCCTCCAAGAGTTACCCAAAGCGCAGGTTGCTACCCCGACTAGAGGAGGAAGCATTAAAACCTACATCTCCAGTGTATGACGCGGCTGATCGGCCACCTCGTGGCCGTGACAGAGAGGCATTTCTGCCAAAAGCTCAGCCCGCACCCCAACGCCACTCAAATAAAAATGTCAAGGCATGGGGAAACACGCTAGACCTGCAAGACGTATTGGAGGACAAAGCAAAACAAGCAAGATCGATCTATGGATCATGAGGGCGCGCCACTACGCGAGACGATAACCGTCACGCTGGATACAGTAAAAGTAAATCCGGCTGGGCTGAACACAGCGGACAAGACTCATTTGAGCTACTTCGCGATATAGCCCAGTACAGAGGCGCCACACACCCCCTATGCTTCACAGACGAAGTAATGGATCACCAAATCCCAGAGGGTTTCAAACCCGTAAATATCGAATCATATGACGGTACAACAGATCCTGCGGTATGGATCGAGGACTTCCTCCTGCACATCCACATGGCCCGCGGTGACGATCTACATGCCATCAAATACCTCCCACTCAAACTCAAAGGACCAGCTTGGCATTGGCTCAACAGCCTGCCAGCAGAATCCATTGATTGTTGGGAAGATCTGGAAGCCGCATTCCTCGACAACTTTCAGGGCACTTATGTGCGACCACCAGATGCCGATGACTTGAGCCACATAATTCAGCAGCCAGAGGAATCGGCCAGGCAATTCTGGACACGGTTCCTGACAAAGAAAAATCAAATCATCGACTGTCCGGATGCAGAGGCCCTAGCAGCTTTTAAGCACAACATCCGCGACGAGTGGCTCGCTCGGCACCTTGGCGAGGAAAAGCCGAAATCTATGGCAGCCCTCACGACACTCATGACCCGCTTTTGCGCGGGAGAGGACGGCTGGCTGGCTCGCAGCAATAACATATCAAAGAACCATGGTACTTCGGATACCAAGGATAGCAATGACAGGTCACATCGCAACAAACACAAGCGCCGCATCAACAACGGCAATACCGATGATACGACAGTCAATGCCGGATTCAGAGGCTCTAAACCCGGTCAGCGGAAAAAGCCATTCAAAAGAAGCACTCCGGACCCGTCCAGTTTGGACCGTATACTCGATCGCTCGTGTCAAATACACGGCACCCCCGACAAGCCAGCCAACCACACCAACAGGGAATGTTGGGTGTTCAAGCAGGCCGGCAAGTTAAAGGCCGAAAACAAGGATAAGGGGCCACATAGCGATGACGAGGAGGAGCCCCGGCCGCCGAACACCGGAGGACAAAAGAGGTTCCCCCCACAAGTGCGGACGGTGAACATGATATACGCAACCCACATCCCCAAGAGGGAACGGAAGCATGCGCTAAGGGACGTATATGCGTTGGAGCCGGTCGCCCCAAAGTTCAACCCTTGGTCCTCCTGTCCGATCACCTTCGATCGCAGGGACCACCCCACTAGTATCTGTCATGGCGGATTCGCCGCACTGGTCCTAGACCCAATCATCGACGGATTTCACCTCACTCGAGTCCTTATGGATGGCGGCAACATCCTAAACCTACTTTATTAGGACACAGTGCGCAAAATGGGTATAGACCCCTCAAGGATCAAACCCACAAAAACGACCTTCAAAGGCGTCATACCAGGTGTAGAGGCCCATTGCACAGGCTCAGTCACACTGGAAGTGGTCTTCGGATCCCCGGATAACTTCTGAAGCGAGGAGTTAATCTTCGATATAGTCCCTTTCCGCAGTGGCTATCACACACTGCTCGGGCGAACCACATTTGCGAGATTCAATGCGGTACCACATTATGCATACCTCAAGCTCAAGATGCCAGGACCTCGGGGGGTCATCACAGTCAATGGAAACACAGAGCACTCTCTCCGCACGGAGGAGCACACTACGACCCTTGCAGCAGAAGCACAAAGCAGCCTCTTAAGGCAATCCACCAGTTCGGCAATTAAACACCCGGACACCTTCAAGCGCGCCCGGAGTAATCCACGACAAGACCGCCTGGCACGTTCCGAGCTCGCATAGCAATGCGGCCCCCACTCCAGTCCCAGCCAAACGGCGAAATCTGTGCCACGCGTACATAATTACGCATTGAAAATACCATGGGCATAGGTGGGGAGGGGACGACTACGGCACGCCCGAAAACGCGGCTCAACCGCACTAGGGGCTTCCTGCTTTGTTATTTTTTCTCTCTTTCAGGACTTTACTCTCTGGAAACCCCATCCGGCAGTACGATTGCCGGACACACGATACAACAACCAAGGAGGCAGAAAGCTACGTCGCACCATGGAACTCCCAGGTGGTCTCTGATAACGAGTGAAATACCTGCTTTAAATACCATTGCACAGCTTGCCCTTGGAGGGGACATGTCAAATAGTCCTACTTTTTGCTTATCGCACTACTCGTATCATTATGCTTCGGCGCACCTTTTTGAATAAACAATGCATAGCACTAGTCTATTATAGCATTCTCTATTCTTTTATATATATATGTTCATTCATGACATTCAGCACCCGTACACTCTAGTACGGCCAATACGCCAGGGGCTTAAGCGTACCCCATAATACGGCATGAGAAGTCCGAACACTTTCGACAGTGCGGCACCCCGAACTTATAGCATTATATGCATCAGCTCCGAATCATGTCTTGGGTCAATAGTTGGGTTTTCCCGGCTCCCATGTTTTGGTACCTTACGTTCCACTATATCATCTAAGGTAGCACTGGGAGAACTACTGCGATTGTGCCCCGATTCATCTGGGCAAGCACCTCAGTAGAGAAAGCTAAAACTGACTGTCATGATAAGGCGAGAGCTGGTCGCTGTTCGAGAGGTCTCGAGTCCCTAAAGACTTATGCCGCTTAGGGCGAGGAGTCGGCTTTGTCTAGCTTAGGCGTGTATAGCGCCCCGAATTCGGCCTTCCGAATACTAGGGGCGTCGCCAAAATTTTAAAATTATAGACTTCTATGGCTAAGTGAGAGTGATAAAGCATTATAGTCTGATTGCCTTGTTCGTTGCACTGAGCACCTCCCTCGAAGGACCCAACAATGGGAAAAAGAGTGCTCAGATTTATCCTGAACACCCCAGAACTCATGGCATGGGGGCAGAAGCCGGCGACTGGCCATCTCTAAGATTTGATAAACATCCGCACAGAAGGATCACACAAGCAAGTTCATTCAAAAATTACATCCTTCGCACACTCGTCCGCCACAAGACGGACACCCTTTAGGACACCCTCATAATACATTTCAGGGTGGCGATGCTCCTTGCCCTGCGGTGGACCCTCCTTCACCAGCTTCTCTGCATCCATCTTGGCCCAGTGCACCTTCGCACGGGCAAAAGCCCGGCGTGCACCTTTGATGCAGACGGACCGCTTTATGACTTCCAGCCGTGGGCAGGCATCCACAAGCCGCCTCACCAGGCCGAAGTAGCTGTTGGGAAGGGAGTCGCCAGGCCACATCCGGACTATAAGGCCCCTCATGGCCTGTTCATCCGCCTTGTGCAGCTCGACCAGTTGCTTCAGCTGGTCGCTCACAGGCATCGGGTGTTCAGTCCCAGTATACTGAGACCAGAACAACTTCTCTGTCGATCTTCCCTCCTCGGCCTGGTAGTACTTTGCGGCATCCGACACGTTGCGGGGCAAATTTGTGAATGCTCCTGGAGAGCTCCGGACTCGGGTAAGTAACAAGTAATTTACTTTCACATGCTTGCTTTGCATAATGAATGCCTTACCCGCCGCTATCTTCCTCATCACCTCAATTTCCTGGAGGGCCTTTTGGGCTTCAGCCTTGGCATGCTTTGTGCTCTCGAGGGCCGCAGCAAGCTCGGACTCTCGCGTCTTTGAGTCAAGCTCCAAAGTCTCGTGCTTCTTCACGAGAGCCTGGAGCTCTTGCTGCACCTTGCCCACCTATGCCTCTTGTTTCTCCCGCTCGGTGCGCTCCTCGGCCGCTTTGTTTTCAGCCTCGGACATCGCTTGCTTCAGGGTCGCCACTTCGATCGTGGCCCCTGGCACATCCATGATGATCCTATCATTTTGCAACCACATCTTATATATATATATACAAGGTATTACTTACCTCTGTTCTCCTCGAGCTGCCTCTTGGCAAGGCCGAGCTCTTTCTCGGACCGCTCGAGGTTCTGCTTCAGTGCGGCGACCTCCGCAGTCAGTGCGGCAGAGGTCAACAGCGAAGCCTGCATACGCATATAGACATACTTGTATTAGACTCCTACAGATATTATTTGATCCTCTATTCGGCTTTTCTTTGTGAACACCAAACAGAGCATCAGGGGCTACTGTCTATGCGGTAATATTTTCCTATATTTTAAATACTTACCTCAAAGCCTGTTAGAAGGCTGGCACAGGCTTCAGTCAGTCCGCTCTTGGCGGACTGAACCTTCTTGATCACCGCACTCATAAATAGGGCGGTGCTCTTCGTCGATGGAAGCGCCGCGAAGCGCTCCCAACAGGTTGTCCGGTGCCTCTGGATAGACAGAGGTCACCGGCACGGGCGGTTGCCCCTCTTGGCAGGGAGCCGCCTGCCGGAGTCCGAAACCACTGGAGGTTCCGGCGTGGTGTTCGGCTGAAGGCCGAACTTGGATCCCTTGGGAGTCTTGCTCCCTTTGCGTCTGGAGTCCGGAAGGTCGCCTTGAGGCGCCTCCAGGACTACCTCCCCTCGGTTTGGTGCCCCTTGAGACAATACCTCGACATTGTCCATATGGCGAGGAGAGGAGGCGGTTGGAAGTGACTCGCTATTCATATCCGGTGAGTCCAAGGAACCGTCCGACGAGGATACGTCAATACGGGCTCGGGGCGGACTGCATGATCATATTCGACATTAGGAGAGGCAGTGCAATAAAAGTATGCTATGAGTTACTCTGGTATCCGAATGCTTATGACTTCGCCAGGGGTTTGGCCCTGAGTAACCACTCGTCTTCGCTGTCGGCGGCGGTGGTAGAAATAGTCCGGAAGGAGAGTCCTTCCCTTCTTGGACCCTCTGGCCTCCCCAGTTGGGGCGGCCTTCCTTTTCCTGTCTCCCCCGGCTGGAGGGGGAGAACCTTCATCTTCCTCCTCCTCGTTTTCATGAAGGAGTGTGTCTTGGTGTTATCGGACGATGAGTCCGATACCACCTGGCGCCGGGAACTCTTTTGAGTTCCCATGGCCTTCTTATTGATCTTCTTCTCCGGCAGCTCATAAGGAGCCAGAGTCCGCATCTCCGTCAGGAGAGTGTCTGCAGGGTCTTCGGGTAGAGGGGCCAGACAGTCAATCTGCTCCGATGTCTCCACCCAGTCCTGTCAAAGGCATGGGAGCTCAGACCCCGCACATGGTTAAACTATGGAAAATAAACACCCTACGAGATGTACAAAACTTACCGGATTCGCAGGGCGCGCCGCGCTTAGCCCGCGGTCCTCGGTAAGGGGAGGGGGGACCTCGTCGCCCTTGAACAACACCTTCCATACGTCCTTATGCATCGTGTCAAAGAGCTCGTGTAGAGTCTGGTGCTGGGCCGGGTCGAACTCCCATAAGTTGAAAGCCCGTTGTTGACACGGGAGGATCTGGTAGAAGAGCATGACCTGGACTATGTTGACAAGCTTGAGTTTCTTGCCTATCATGTTCCGGATACACTTCTGGAGTCCGTCCAGCTCCACAGATGAACCCCAGTACAGGCCTTCTCCTTCCAGGAAGTGAGCCGCGTGGGGATTCCGGATCGAAACTCGGGGGCCGCCACCCAGTTGGTGTCGCGCGGCTCGGTGATGTAGAACCACCCCGATTGCCACCCCTTTATGGTCTCCACGTAGGAGCCCTCGAGCCATGTAACGTTGGGCATTTTGCCCACCATGGCTCCGCCGCATTCCGCTTGTTGGCCGCCTACTACCTTCGGATTGACATTGAAGGTCTTCAGCCATAGGCCGAAGTGGGGCCGAACGCGGAGGAAAGCCTCGCACACGATGATGAATGCCGAGATGTTGAGGATGAAATTTGGAGCTAGATCATGGAAGTCCAGCCCATAATAGAACATAAGGCCGTGGACGAATGGATGGAGGGGAAACCCCAGTCCACGAGCGAAGTGGGAGAGGAAAACCACCCTTTCGTAAGGTTTCGGGGTAGGGACGATCTGCCCCACGGCTGGCAGCCGGTGCGCAATATCCGCGGCTAAGTATCCGGCCCTGTGCAGCTTTTTGATGTCTCCCTCCATAACGGAGGAGACCATCCACTTGCCTCCCGCTCCAGACATGTTTGGAGAGGGTTGAGGAGAAGGATGTGGACTTGGGCGCTGGAGCTCGAGTGCGCGAGAATGGATGAGCAAGGAGGAAGAAGGCGTGGGTAGAAAAAAGGTGAACCCTTATCCCTTTATAAGGGCGGACTAAACTATGCGCCCCCACCAGCCTGGTAAAACTCGCTTATCCCCCAAGCGCCGTAATTGATGGCGTGGTTGGGTTACCCACGTCCGTATTGATGGGAATCCCGTAATAAGGGGACACGATCTCTGCTTCGACAAGACGTGCCAAGGAAACCGCCTCGCGAAACACGCTGAGGTTGGTTGTGAAAAATGATTCGAATGGTGACCTGGCTATGGTGTGATGTCACACTGCGGAATGCGTCGGCAGATTAGATTGTGAAAATATTATTCTCTCTACGGTTGTATGTGGAACTTGTTTTGCAGAGATGGACATGATCCTCGTGTTCAAAATCTTCTATGAAGTATTCGGAGGAGGAACCCGCCTTGCAATGTAGAAGACAATTTGCGCGTCGGACTCATCGTCATTGAAGCCTGGTTCAGGGGCTACTGAGGGAGTCCTGGATTAGAGGGTATCCGAACAGCCGGATTATATCCTTTGGCCGGACTGTTGGACTATGAAGATACAAGATTGAAGACTTCATCCCGTGTCCGGATGGGACTCTCCTTGGCGTGGAAGGCAAGCTTGGCAATACGGATATGTAGATCTCCTTCCTTGTAACCGACTCTGTGTAACCCTACCCCCCTCCGGTGTCTATATAAACCAGACGGTTTAGTCTGTAGGACCAAGAACAACATTCATACCATAGGCTAGCTTCTAGGGTTTAGCCTCTTCGATCTCGTGGTAGATCGACTCTTGTAATACTCATATCATAAAGATCAATCAAGCAGGAGTAGGGTTTTACCTCCATCGAGAGGGCCCGAACCTTGGTAAAAACATCGTGTCCCCTGTCTCTTGTTACCATCCGCCTAGACGCACAGTTCGGGACCCCCTACCCGAGATCCGCCCGGTTTTGACACCGACAATGATTGTGTTAAACTAAAAAGTAAAGACTCAAATCATACAAGACGCTCCAAGCAAAACACATATCATGTGGTGCACAAAAATATAGCTCCAAGTAAAGTTACTGATAGAAGTAGACGAAAGAGGGGATGCCTTCTGGGGAATCCCCAAGCTTTGGCTTTTAGGTGTCCTTAGATTATCTTGGGGGTGCCATGGGCATCCCCAAGCTTAGGCTCTTGCCACTCCTTGTTCCATAATCCATCAAATCTTTACCCAAAACTAGAAAACTTCACAACACAAAACTCAAAGTAGAAAATCTCGTGAGCTCCGTTAGCGAAAGAAAACAAAAGACCACTTCAAGGTACTGTAATGAACTCATTATTTATTTATATTGGTGTTAAACCTACTGTATCCCAACTTATCTATGGTTTATAAACTATTTTACTAGCCATAGATTCATCAAAATAAGCAAACAACACACGAAAAACAGAAACTGTCAAAAACAGAACAGTCTGTAGTAATCTGTAGCTAGCGCAAGATCTGGAACCCCAAAAATTCTAAAATAAATTGAAAGACGTGCGGAATTTATCTATGAATCATCTTCAAAAAGAATTAACTAAGTAGCTGTAACATCCCAAATTTTCAATTTGGAATGTTATACACTAGACCATCATTGCATATCATATTTCATTGCATTTTGGTTGATCTTAGAAATTCTACGCAACTCAAGGACCCTCGGAGAGAGTTGGGGATTTCGTTATTTTCATATTTGAGTTTTCTCAAATTTTGAAAAATAGGATCGTTTGTTGGAAATATGCCCTAGAGGCAATAATAAAAGGATTATTATTATATTTCCTTGTTCATGATAATTGTCTTTATTCATGCTATAATTGTGTTATCCGGAAATCGTAATACATGTGTGAATAATAGACACCAACATGTCCCTAGTAAGCCTCTAGTTGACTAGCTCGTTGATCAACAGATAGTCATGGTTTCCTGACTATGGACATTGGATGTCATTGATAACGAGATCACATCATTAGGAGAATGATGTGATGGACAATACCCAATCCTAAACATAGCATAAGATCGTATAGTTCGTTTGCTAGAGTTTTTCCAATGTCAAGTATCCTTTCCTTAGACCATGAGATCGTGTAACTCCCGGATACCGTAGGAGTGCTTTGGGTGTACCAAACGTCACAACGTAACTGGGTGACTATAAAGGTATACTACGAGTATCTCCGAAAGTGTCTGTTGGGTTGACACGGATCAAGACTGGGATTTGTCACTCCGTATGACGGAGAGGTATCACTGGGCCCACTCGGTAATGCATCATCATAATGAGCTCAAAGTGACCAAGTGTCTGATAATGGGATCATGCATTACGGTACGAGTAAAGTGACTTGCCGGTAACGAGATTGAACGAGGTATTGGGATACCGACGATCGAATCTCGGGCAAGTAACATACCGATTGACAAAGGGAATTGTATACGGGGTTGCTTGAATCCTCGACATCGTGGTTCATCCGATGAGATCATCGAGGAGCATGTGGGAGCTAACATGGGTATCCAGATCCCGCTGTTGGTTATTGACCGGAGAGCGATCTCGGTCATGTCTACATGTCTCTCGAACCCGTAGGGTCTACACACTTAAGGTTTGGTGACACTGGGGTTGTAAGGATATGTATATGCAGTAACCCGAATGTTGTTCGGAGTCCCGGATGAGATCCCGGACGTCACGAGGAGTTCCGGAATGGTCCGGAGGTAAAGAATTATATATAGGAAGTGCTATTTCGGCCACCGGGACAAGTTTCGGGGTCACCGGTATTGTACCGGGACCACCGGAAGGGTCCCGGGGGTCCACCGGGTGGGGCCACCTGCCCCCGGGGGCCACATGGGCTGTAGGGGTGCGCCTTTGCCTATATGGGCCAAGGGCACCAGCCCCAAGAGGCCCATGCACCTAGGGTTCAAGAAGGGAAGAGTCCCAAAGGGGGAAGGCACCTCCTAGGTGCCTTGGGGAGGAGGGATTCCTCCCTTGGCCGCCGCCCCCCTAGGCCCCCCTATATATAGTGGGGAGATGGAGGACTTCTAACCCCATTCCTTTGGTGCCTCCCTCTCCCTCTCCAACACATCCTCCTCCTCCATAGAGCTTAGCGAAGCCTTGCCGAAGTACTGCAGCTCCATCACCACCACACCGTCGTGCTGCTGCTGGAGCCATCTTCCTCAACCTCTCCTCCCCCCTTGCTGGATCAAGAAGGAGGAGACGTTACGCTGACCGTTCGTGTGTTGAACGCGGAGGTGCCGTCCGTTCGGCACTAGGATCTCCGGTGATTTGGATCACGTCGAGTACGCCTTCCTCATCCCCGTTCTTTGAACGCTTCCGCGCGTGATCTACAAAGGTATGTAGATGCAATCCAATCACTCATTGCTAGATGAACTCATAGATGGATCTTGGTGAAACCGTAGGAAAATTTTTGTTTTCTGCAACATTCCCCAACAGTGGCATCATGAGCTAGGTCTATGCGTAGTTCTCTTGCACGAGTAGAACACAAATTTGTTGTGGGCGTAGATGTTGTCAACTTTCTTGCCGCTACTAGTCTTATCTTGCTTCAGCGGTATTGTGGGATGAAGCGGCCCGGACCAACCTTACACGTACGCTTACGTGAGACCGGTTCCACCGACTAACATGCACTAGTTGGATAAGGTGGCTGGCGGGTGTCTGTCTCTCCCACTTTAGTTGGAGCGGATTCGATGAAAAGGGTCCTTATGAAGGGTAAATAGAAGTTGACAAATCACGTTGTGGCTTTCACGTAGGTAAGAAAACGTTCTTGCTAGAACCCTTTTTCAGCCACGTAAAACTTGCAACAACAATTAGAGGACGTTTAACTTGTTTTTGCAGCAAGTGCTTTGTGATATGATATGGCCAAAGTTGTGATGAATGATGAATAATATATATGTGATGTATGAGATGTTCATGCTATTGTAATAGGAATCACGACTTGCATGTTAATGAGTATGACAACCGGCAGGAGCCATAGGAGTTGTCTTTATTTTTGTATGACCTACGTGTCATTGAGAAACACCATGTAAATTACTTTACTTTATTGCTAAACGCGTTAGCCATAGTAGTAGAAGTAATAGTTGGCGAGCAACTTTATGGAGACACGATGATGGAGATCATGATGATGGAGATCATGGTGTCATGCCGGTGACAAGATGATCATGGAGCCCCAAGATGTAGATCAAAGGAGCTATGTGATATTGGCCATATCATGTCACTATTATTATTTGATTGCATGTGATGTTTATCATGTTTTGCATCTTGTTTACTTAGAACGACGGTAGTAAATAAGATGATCCCTCATAATAATTTCAAGAAAGTGTTCCCCCTAACTGTGCACCGTTGCGACAGTACGTTGTTTCGAAGCACCACGTGATGATCGGGTGTTAGATTCTAACGTTCACATACAACGGGTGTAAGACAGATTTACACATGCAAACACTTAGGTTGACTTGACGAGCCTAGCATGTACAGACATGGCCTCGGAACACAGAAGACTGAAAGGTCGAGCATGAGTCGTATAGAAGATACGATCAACATGAAGATGTTCACCGATGTTGACTAGTCCGTCTCACGTGATGATCGGACACGGCCTAGTTAACTCGGATCATGTTATACTTAGATGACTGGAGGGATGTCTATCTAAGTGGGAGTTCATTGATTAATTTGATTAGATGAACTTAATTATCATGAACTTAGTCTAAAAATCTTTACAATATGTCTTGTAGATCAAATGGCCAACATAGTCCTCAACTTCCACGCGTTCCTAGAGAAAACCAAGCTGAAAGACGATGGCATCAACTACACGGACTGGGTCCGGAACCTGAGGATCATCCTCATAGCTGCCAAGAAAGATTATGTCCTACAAGCACCGCTAGGTGACGCACCCGTCCCACAGAACCAAGACGTTATGAACGCTTGGCAGACACGTGCTGATGATTACTCCCTCGTTCAGTGCGGCATGCTTTACAGCTTAGAACCGGGTCTCCAAAAATGTTTTGAGAGACACGGAGCATACGAGATGTTCGAAGAGCTGAAAATGGTTTTTCAAGCTCATGCCCGGGTCGAGAGATATGAAGTCTCCGACAAGTTCTTCAGCTGTAAGATGGAGGAAAATAGTTCTGTCAGTGAGCACATACTCACAATGTCTGGGTTACATAATCGCTTGACTCAGCTGGGAGTTAATTTCCCGGATGATGCGGTCATTGACAGAATCCTCCAGTCGCTTCCACCAAGCTACAAGAGCTTTGTGATGAACTTCAATATGCAGGGGATGGAAAAGACCATTCCTGAGGTATTTGCAATGCTGAAATCAGCAGAGGTAGAAGTCAAAAAGGAACATCAAGTGTTGATGGTGAATAAAACCACTAAGTTCAAGAAGGGCAAGGGTAAGAAAGCCTTCAAGAAGGATGACAAGGGAGTTGCCGCACCCGGCAAGCAAGCTGCCGGGAAGAAGCCAAAGAATGGACCCAAGCCTGAGACTGAGTGCTTTTATTGCAAGGGAAGTGGTCACTGGAAGCGGAACTGCCCCAAATACTTAGCGGACAAGAAGGCCGGCAAAACGAAAGGTATATGTGATATACATGTAATTGATGTGTACCTTACCAGTATTCGTAGTAGCTCCTGGGTATTTGATACCGGTGCGGTTGCTCACATTTGTAACTCAAAGCAGGAGCTGCGGAATAAGCAGAGACTGGCAAAGGACGAGGTGACGATGCGCGTCGGGAATGGTTCCAAGGTCAATGTGATCGCCGTCAGCACGCTACCTCTACATTTGCCTTCGGGATTAGTTTTAAACCTTAATAATTGTTATTTAGTGCCAGCTTTGAGCATGAACATTGTATCAGGATCTCGTTTAATTCGAGATGGCTACTCATTTAAATCCGAGAATAATGGTTGTTCTATTTATATGAGAGATATGTTTTATGGTCATGCTCCGATGGTGAATGGTTTATTCTTAATGAATCTCGAGCGTAATGCTACACATGTTCATAGTGTGAGTACCAAAAGATGTAAGATTGATAATTATAGCTCCACATACTTGTGGCACTGCCGCCTTGGTCACATAGGTGTCAAACGCATGAAGAAGCTCCATGCTGATGGACTTTTAGAGTCTCTTGATTACGAATCATTTGACACGTGCGAACCATGCCTCATGGGTAAAATGACCAAGACTCCGTTCTCAGGAACAATGGAGCGAGCAACCAACTTGTTGGAAATCATACATACTGATGTGTGTGGTCCAATGAGTGTTGAGGCTCGCGGTGGCTATCGTTATGTTCTCACCCTCACTGATGACTTGAGTAGATATGGGTATGTCTACTTAATGAAACACAAGTCTGAGACCTTTGAAAAGTTCAAGGAATTTCAGAGTGAGGTTGAGAATCAACGTGACAGGAAAATCAAGTTCCTGCGATCAGATCGTGGAGGAGAATACTTGAGTCATGAGTTTGGCACACACTTAAGAAAATGTGGAATAGTTTCACAGCTCACGCCGCCTGGAACACCTCAGCGTAATGGTGTGTCCGAACGTCGTAATCGCACTCTATTAGATATGGTGCGATCTATGATGTCTCTTACCGATTTACCGCTATCTTTTTGGGGCTATGCTTTAGAGACTGCCGCATTCACTTTAAATAGGGCTTCGTCGAAATCCGTTGAGACGACACCGTATGAATTATGGTTTGGGAAGAAACCTAAGCTGTCGTTTCTGAAAGTTTGGGGATGCGATGCTTATGTCAAGAAACTTCAACCTGAAAAGCTCGAACCCAAGTCGGAAAATGCGTCTTCATAGGACACCCTAAAGAAACTATTGGGTATACCTTCTACCTCAGATTCGAAGGCAGGATCTTTGTTGCCAAGAATGGATCCTTTCTGGAGAAAGAGTTTCTCTCGAAAGAAGTAAGTGGGAGGAAAGTAGAACTTGATGAAGTATTACCTCTTGAACCGAAAAATGGCGCAACTCAAGAAAATGTTCCTGAGGTGCCTGCACCGACTAGAGAGGAAGTTAATGATGATGATCATGAAACTTCAAATCAAGTTGCTACTGAAATTCAAAGGTCCACAAGGACACGTTCCGCACCAGATTGGTACGGCAACCCTGTCTTGGAAATCATGTTGTTAGACAACGGTGAACCTTCGAACTATGAAGAAGCGATGGCGGGCCCGGATTCCGACAAATGGCTAGAAGCCATGAAATCCGAGATAGGATCCATGTATGAAAACGAAGTATGGACTTTGACTGACTTACCCGTTGAGCGGCGAGCCATAGAAAATAAATCGATCTTTAAGAAGAAGACATACGCGGATGGTAATGTGACCATCTATAAGGCTCGGCTTGTCGCTAAGGGTTATCGACAAGTTCAAGGGGTTGACTACGATGAGACTTTCTCACCGGTAGCGAAGCTGAAGTCCGTCCGAATCATGTTAGCGATAGCCGCATTCTATGGTTATGAAATATGGCAAATGGACGTCAAAATGGCATTCCTTAATGGTTTCCTTAAGGAAGAATTGTATATGATGCAGCCGGAAGGTTTTGTCGATCCTAAGAATGCTGACAAGGTGTGCAAGCTCCAACGCTCAATTTATGGGCTGGTGCAAGCATCTCGGAGTTGGAACATTCGCTTTGATGAGATGATCAAAGCGTTTGGGTTTACACAGACTTATGGAGAAGCCTGCGTTTACAAGAAAGTGAGTGGGAGCTCTGTAGCATTTCTCATATTATATGTAGATGGCATACTTTTGATGGGAAATGATATAGAACTATTGGACAACATTAAGGCCTACTTGAATAAGAGTTTTTCAATGAAGGACCTTGGAGAAGCTGCATATATATTAGGCATCAAGATCTATAGAGATAGATCAAGACGCCTCATAGGTCTTTCACAAAGCACATACCTTGATAAGACATTGAAGAAGTTCAATATGGATCAGTCTAAGAAGGGGTTCTTGCCTGTGTTACAAGGTGTGAAATTGAGCTCAGCTTAATGTCCGACCACGGCAGAAGATATAGAAGAGATGAGTGTCATCCCCTATGCCTCAGCCATAGGTTCTATTATGTATGCCATGCTGTGTACTAGACCTGATGTAAACCTTGCCGTAAGTTTGGTAGGAAGGTACCAAAGTAATCCCGGCAAGGAATACTGGACAACGGTCAAGAATATCCTAAAGTACCTGAAAAGGACTAAGGAAATGTTTCTCGTTTATGGAGGTGATGAAGAGCTCGTCGTAAAGGGTTATGTCGACGCTAGCTTCGACACAGATCTGGATGACTCAAAGTCACAAACCGGATACGTGTATATTTTGAATGGTGGGGCAGTAAGCTGGTGCAGTTGCAAGCAGAGCGTCGTGGCGGGATCTACATGTGAAGCGGAGTACATGGCAGCCTCGGAGGCAGCACATGAAGCAATTTGGGTGAAGGAGTTCATCACCGACCTAGGAGTCATACCCAATGCGTCGGGGCCAATCAAACTCTTCTGTGACAACACTGGAGCTATTGCTCTTGCCAAGGAGCCCAGGTTTCACAAGAAGACCAGGCACATCAAGCGTCGCTTCAACTCCATTCGTGAAAATGTTCAAGATGGAGACATAGATATTTGTAAAGTACATACGGACCTCAATGTAGCAGATCCATTGACTAAACCTCTCCCTAGAGCAAAACATGATCAACACCAGAATTCCATGGGTGTTCGATTCATCACAATGTAATTAGATTATTGACTCTAGTGCAAGTGGGAGACTGTTGGAAATATGCCCTAGAGGCAATAATAAAAGGATTATTATTATATTTCCTTGTTCATGATAATTGTCTTTATTCATGCTATAATTGTGTTATCCGGAAATCGTAATACATGTGTGAATAATAGACACCAACATGTCCCTAGTAAGCCTCTAGTTGACTAGCTCGTTGATCAACAGATAGTCATGGTTTCCTGACTATGGACATTGTATGTCATTGATAACGAGATCACATCATTAGGAGAATGATGTGATGGACAAGACCCAATCCTAAACATAGCATAAGATCGTATAGTTCGTTTGCTAGAGTTTTTCCAATGTCAAGTATCCTTTCCTTAGACCATGAGATCGTGTAACTCCCGGATACCGTAGGAGTGCTTTGGGTGTACCAAACGTCACAACGTAACTGGGTGACTATAAAGGTATACTACGGGTATCTCCG
Organism: Triticum aestivum; assembly: GCF_018294505.1. Classification (NCBI taxonomy): domain Eukaryota; kingdom Viridiplantae; phylum Streptophyta; class Magnoliopsida; order Poales; family Poaceae; genus Triticum; species Triticum aestivum. The sequence goes on along the minus strand of NC_057803.1, from coordinate 63,516,099 downwards.
AAAGTGTCTGTTGGGTTGACACGGATCAAGACTGGGATTTGTCACTCCGTATGACGGAGAGGTATCACTGGGCCCACTCGGTAATGCATCATCATAATGAGCTCAAAGTGACCAAGTGTCTGATCACGGGATCATGCATTACAGTACGAGTAAAGTGACTTGCCGGTAACGAGATTGAACAAGGTATTGGGATACCGATGATCGAATCTCGGGCAAGTAACATACCGATTGACAAAGGGAATTGTATACAGGGTTGCTTGAATCCTCGACATCGTGGTTCATCCGATGAGATCATCGAGGAGCATGTGGGAGCCAACATGGGTATCCAGATCCCGCTGTTGGTTATTGACCGGAGAGCGATCTCGGTCATGTCTACATGTCTCTCGAACCCGTAGGGTCTACACACTTAAGGTTCGGTGACGCTGGGGTTGTAGGGATATGTATATGCAGTAACCCGAATGTTGTTCGGAGTCCCGGATGAGATCCCGGACGTCACGAGGAGTTCTGGAATGGTCCGGAGGTAAAGAATTATATCTAGGAAGTGCTATTTCGGCCATCGGGACAAGTTTCGGGGTCACCGGTATTGTACCGGGACCACCGGAAGGGTCCCGGGGGTCCACCGGGTGGGGCCACCTGCCCCCGGGGGCCACATGGGCTGTAGGGGTGCGCCTTGGCCTGTATGGGCCAAGGGCACCAGCCCCAAAAGGCCCATGCGCCTAGGGTTCAGGAAGGTAAGAGTCCTAAAGGGGGAAGGCACCTCCTAGGTGCCTTGTGGAGGAGGGATTCCTCCCTTGGCCGCCGCCCCCCTAGGAGATTGGATCTCCTAGGGCCTGCGCCCCCCTAGGCCCCCCTATATATAGTGGGGAGATGGAGGACTTCTAACCCCATGCCTTTGGTGCCTCCCTCTCCCTCTCCAACACATCCTCCTCCTCCATAGAGCTTAGCGAAGCCCTGCCGGAGTACTGCAGCTCCATCACCACCACGCCTTCGTGCTGCTGCTGGAGCCATCTTCCTCAACCTCTCCTCCCCCCTTGCTGGATCAAGAAGGAGGAGACGTTACGCTGACCGTACGTGTGTTGAACGCGGAGGTGCCGTCCGTTCGGCACTAGGATCTCCCGTGATTTGGATCACGTCGAGTACGCCTTCCTCATCCCCGTTCTTTGAACGCTTCCGCGCGTGATCTACAAAGGTATGTAGATGCAATCCAATCACTCGTTGCTAGATGAACTCATAGATGGATCTTGGTGAAACCGTAGGAATTTTTTTGTTTTCTGCAACGTTCCCCAACATCGTTTGATTTTATTTATTTTATCTTCAATTATTTCTATTATCAAATATGAGAGAGGGAATAAAATGACTTTCCCAAAAAAGAAATATTGAGGATTTAATAAAAAATCAAATAAGATTTTATTTTGGTTTTATTTGCTATTTATTTGAATTTAGGAAAAATTGCACGTTTTCAAAAATTGCATTTAGAGCCAAAAAAATGTTCTTCGTGTTCTAAATATTTTATTTAGACGGAGAAAATTTGTTTTGGCATTTTTAGGATTTTATTTATTTTTCTACAATTTTTTTAGTCGCAGCGAAACTGTTTAAAAAAGAGAGAGAGAGACCCCGCGCCCGACTGGGCTAAGGGCCCAGCCGAGCGGGCCGGCCTAGCCAGCCGCCGCCGCCTCCCGCCGGGTCGGGACAGAGTCCCGACCAACGTCGCCGCCGCCCGAGTCCGGGGAGGACTCCGCCTCCCGAGGCCGACCCCTCCCCCAAGTCGCCTCCCCCGCCCCCTTTATAAGCGCCGCCGCCCCCTGCAGCCCACACCGCCGCCGCCGCCGCACGCCCCAAGTCGCCTGCCGC
>NC_057803.1:63476790-63513712 GCF_018294505.1 Triticum aestivum | reverse complement strand
GCCGCCCCGCCGCCTCGCGCCACCCGCCGCCCTGCCGGAGTCTCGCCGGAGCGCCGCCGCCGAGGTAGCCGCCGGCCGGTTTTTGAGAAAAAGACGTTTCGCTTTTTTTGAAAAAACCGTAGTTTTCGTTTTTTTTTGAATAGATCGGTTTTTCTCCGGTTTATTTATTTAGCGAGCGTTCGCTCGTCCGTTCATTTTAACGAACGCGTTTTTCGTTTAGTTCTAGTTAATGAACATTCGTTCGTTAACCTGTTCGTTGTTTTTCTTTTTCTCGGATTAAATCCGTGATTTTTGTGGTCGCGATTTCTGATCCGATGTTCATTTTAGTTTAACTTTTCGCTTGTTTGTCGGAATTAGGCGATTCAAGCGCCTGGAGTTTTGTCTCGAAACCCTCTTTCTGTTTAACCAACTCAAACAAGTTTTTGCCATGGTAATAATTGCCCTAGTTTCAGATTAGTAAACGAAGCTTATTTCTTTTACCGTTTGTCTTTCGTTGCTTCGTTTGATTTGGTTCTTTTTGCCAACCGGAGTTCTTAAGTTGAACTTTCTGGTTAGATCTCTTATTCGAGTTTTACCTGTGCATTATATGAGTACTTATTCTATGCTTGTTTGTTTGCGATAGAGTACCCGGAGTGCGCCGCTTGCTACTTCAAATCGCTAGGTTTTGCGGATCATCAGCAAGGCAAGTAACACTTTGATCATACCTCCAACTACCCAGTTTTTATTGCATTAGACCAATCCTCACACATTGCATGATTATGATCTAATTAAATTGTGGGTTTGGGAAGTAATTGAGGTAGAACCTATTACCTGTTTATCATCAAACCTTTGGGAGTTACTTCTACGTTTGCTTATTATGCCATGCTATGCTAGTAGACGTGGATTGGGTGAGTGTATCCATGACAGATGTGAGATTGTTATATTAATGGTTTATCTAAGGTGACAACTTAAATACACATCTGGGTGGATTGAGGCACCTGGGTATTCCAGCGATTGCCTGTTTTCTTTTGGATCGCCACCCAGGCTCAAAGGGGTCATGAGATTATTCATGCTAGAAACTTCTGTGTGCAGCCACAAGCTACTATGGGCTCTAGCATAGTTGACTAAGTCGTGCGAACTCTTACAGTGGTAGACTAGCAGATGTAGGGGATGTAGGTGGTACGGTCTACCCATCGTAAGGTGCTAGCGCTTCTGAAAGACTATGTCTCGGTCATCCGTTTCTCAAACACCATGTGATACGTCCATTTTGCATCATGCTTTTATATCGATATTTATCGCATTATGGACTATTATTTCACTTTATGTCACAATACTTATGGCTATTTTCTCTTATTTTACAAGGTTTACATAAAGAGAGAGAATGCCGGCAGCTCGAATTCTGGTCTGGAAAAGGAGCAAATATTAGAGACCTATTCTGCGCAACTCCAAAAGTCATGAAACTCCACGGAACGTCTTAAAAGAAATAAAGAAAAATCCATGCCAAAGATGAAGGCCAGGGGGCCCACACCCTTCTCACGAGGGTGGGGGGCGCCCCCCCTAGGGCGCGCCCCCCTACCTCGTGGGCCCCCCTGGTGGCTCTCCGATGCCCATCTTCTCCTATATGAGGTCTTTCGATGAGAAAAAAGTAAAGAGGAACTTTTCGGGAAGAGACTCCGCCGCCACGAGGCGGAACCTTGGCAGATCCAATCTAGAGCTCCGGCAGAGCTATTCTGAAGGAAATATGCCCTAGAGCAATAATAAAGTTATTATTTTATTTCCTTATATCATGATAAATGTTTATTATTCATGCTAGAATTGTATTATCCGAAAACATAATACTTGTGTGAATACATAGACAAACTAAAACGTCACTAGTGTGCCTCTACTTGACTAGCTCGTTAATCAAAGATGGTTATGTTTCCTAACCATAGACATGTGTTGTCATTTGATTAACGGGATCACATCATTAGGAGAATTATGTGATTGACATGACCCATTCCATTAGCTTAACACCCGATCGTTTAGTATGTTGCTATTGCTTTCTTCATGACTTATACATGTTCCTATGACTATGAGATTATGCAACTCCCGTTTGCCGGAGGAACACTTTGTGTGCTACCAAACGTTACAACGTAACTGGTTATAAAGGAGCTCTACAGGTTTCTCCAAAGGTACATGTTGGGTTGGCGTATTTCGAGATTAGGATTTGTCACTCCGATTGTCGGAGAGGTATCTCTGGGCCCTCTCGGTAATGCACATCACATAAGCCTTGCAAGCATTGCAACTAATGAGTTAGTTGCGAGATGATGTATTATGAAACGAGTAAAGAGACTTGCCGGTAACGAGATTGAACTAGGTATTGAGATACCGACGATCGAATCTCGGGCAAGTAACATACCGATGACAAAGGGAACAAAGTATGTTGTTATGCGGTCTGACCGATAAAAGATCTTCGTAGAATATGTGGGAGCCAATATGAGCATCCAGGTTCCACTATTGGTTATTGACCGGAGACATGTCTCGGTCATGTCTACATTGTTCTCGAACCCGTAGGGTCCGCACGCTTAACGTTACGATGACAGTTTCATTATGAGTTTATATATTTTGATGTATCGAAGTTTGTTCGGAGTCCCGGATGTGATCACGGACATGACGAGGAGTCTCGAAATGTTGGAGACATAAAGATTGATATATTGGAAGCCTATGTTTGGACATCGGAAGTGTTTCGGGTGAAATCAGCATTTTACCGGAGTACCGGGAGGTTACCGGAACCCCCCGGTAACCTAATGGGCCTTAATGGGCCTAGTGGAGGAAGAGGAGAGGAGGCCTAGGGGCTGCCGTGCACCCCTCCCCCCAAGTCCGAATTGGACAAGGAGGGGGGGCGGCGCCCCCCCCCTTTCCTTTCTTCCCTCTCCTCCTTCCCCCCAAGTCCTAATCCAACTAGGGAAAGGGGGGAGTCCTACTCCCGGTAGGAGTAGGACTCCTCCGGCGCGCCTCCTCCTAGGGCCGGACGCACCCCCCTTGCTCCTCTATATACGGGGGCAGGGGGCACCCCTAATCTCCAAGATCGTTCTCTTAGCCGTGCGCGGTGCCCCCTTCCACCATAGTCCTCGATAATATTGTAGTGGTGCTTAGGCGAAGCCCTGCGACAGTAGAACATCAAGATCGTCACCACACCGTTGTGCTGACGGAACTCTTCCCCGACACTTTGCTGGATCGGAGTCTGGGGATCGTCATCGAGCTGAACATGTGCTAGAACTCGGAGGTGCCGTAGTTTCGGTGCTTGATCGATCGGGCCGTGAAGACGTACGACTACATCAACCGCGTTATCACAACGCTTCCGTTGTTGGTCTACGAGGGTACATAGATTACACTCTCCCCTCTCGTTGCTATGCATCACCATGATCTTGCATGTGCGTAGGAATTTTTTTTGAAATTACTATGTTCCCCAACAGTGGCATCAGAGCCAGGTTTTATGTGTTGATGTTATATGCACGAGTAGAACACAAGCGAGTTTTGGGCGATATAAGTCATACTGCTTACCAGCATGTCATACTTTGGTTCGGCGTTATTGTTGGATGAAGCGGCCCGGACCAACATTACGCGTACGCTTATGCGAGACTGGTTCTATCGACGTGCTTTGCACATAGGTGGCTGGCGGGTGTCAGTTTCTCCAACTTTAGTTGAACCGAGTATGGCTACGCCCGGTCCTTGCGAAGGTTAAAACAGCACCAACTTGACAAACTATCGTTGTGGTTTTGATGCGTAGGTAAGATTGGTTCTTGCTTAAGCCCGTAGCAGCCACGTAAAACTTGTAACAACAAAGTAGAGGACGTCTAACTTGTTTTTGTAGGGTATGTTGTGATGTGATATGGTCAAGACATGATGCTAAATTTTATTGTATGAGATGATCATGTTTTGTAACCAAGTTATCGGCAACTGGCAGGAGCCATATGGTTGTCGCTTTATTGTATGCAATACAATTGCGATGTAATGATTTACTTTATCACTAAGCGGTAACGATAGTCGTGGAAGCATAAGATTGGCGAGACGACAACGATGCTACGATGATGATCAAGGTGTCGTGCCGGTGACGATGGTGATCATGACGGTGCTTCGAAGATGGAGATCACAAGCACAAGATGATGATGGCCATATCATATCACTTATATTGATTGCATGTGATGTTTATCTTTTATGCATCTTATCTTGCTTTGATTGACGGTAGCCTTTTAAGATGATCTCTCGCTAATTATCAAGAAGTGTTCTCCCTGAGTATGCACCGTTGCGAAAGTTCTTCGTGCTGAGACACCACGTGATGATCGGGTGTGATAGGCTCTACGTTCAAATACAATGGGTGCAAAACAGTTGCACACGCGGAATACTCAGGTTATAGTTGACGAGCCAAGCATATACAGATATGGCCTCGGAACACAGAGACGGAAAGGTCGAGCGTGAATCATATAGTAGATATGATCAACATAGTGATGTTCACCAATGAAACTACTCCATCTCACGTGATGATCGGACATGGTTTAGTTGATTTGGATCACGTGATCACTTAGAGGATTAGAGGGATGTCTATCTAAGTGGGAGTTCTTTAGTAATATGATTAATTGAACTTAAATTTATCATGAACTTAGTACCTGATAGTATCTTGCTTGTTTATGTTTGATTGTAGATAGATGGCCCGTGTTGTTGTTCCGTTGAATTTTAATGCGTTCCTTGAGAAAGCAAAGTTGAAAGATGATGGTAGCAATTACACGGACTGGGTCCGTAACTTGAGGATTATCCTCATTGCTGCATAGAAGAATTACGTCCTGGAAGCACCGCTGGGTGCCAGGCCTGCTGCTGGAGCAACACTAGATGTTATGAACGTCTGGCAGAGCAAAGCTGATGACTACTCGATAGTTCAGTGTGCCATGCTTTACGACTTAGAATCGGGACTTCAACGAGGTTTTGAATGTCATGGAGCATATGAGATGTTCCAGGAGTTGAAGTTAATATTTCAAGCAAATGCCCGGATTTAGAGATATGAAGTCTCCAATAAGTTCTATAGCTGCAAGATGGAGGAGAATAGTTCTGTCAGTGAGCATATACTCAAAATGTCTAGGTATAATAATCACTTGATTCAATTGGGAGTTAATCTTCCAGATGATTGCGTCATTGACAGAATTCTCCAATCACTTCCACCTAGCTACAAGAGCTTTGTGATGAACTATAATATGCAAGGGATGAATAAGACTATTCCCGAGCTCTTCGCAATGCTGAAAGCTGCGGAGGTAGAAATCAAGAAGGTGCATCAAGTGTTGATGGTCAACAAGACCACTAGTTTCAAGAAAAAGGGCAAAGGGAAGAAGATGGGGAACTTCAAAAAGAACAGCAAACAAGTTGCTACTCAGGAGAAGAAACCCAAATCTGGACCTAAGCCTGAAACTGAGTGCTTCTACTGCAAGCAGACTGGTCACTGGAAGCGGAACTGCCCCAAGTATTTGGCGGATAAGAAGGATGGCAAGGTGAACAAAGGTATATACGATATACATGTTATTGATGTGTACCTTACTAATGCTCGTAGTAGCACCTGGGTATTTGATACTGGTTCTGTTGCTAATATTTGCAACTCGAAACAGGGACTACGGATTAAGCGAAGATTGGCTAAGGACGAGGTGACGATGCGCGTGGGAAATGGTTCCAAAGTCGATGTGATCGCGGTCGGCACGCTGCCTGTACATCTACCTTCGGGATTAGTATTAGACCTAAATAATTGTTATTTGGTGACAGCGTTGAGCATGAACATTATATCTGGATCTTGTTTGATGCGAGACGGTTATTCATTTAAATCAGAGAGTAATGGTTGTTCTATTTATATGATTAATATCTTTTATGGTCATGCACCCTTGAAGAGTGGTCTATTCTTATTAAATCTCGATAGTAGTGACACACATATTCATAATGTTGAAGCCAAAAGATGCAAAGTTGATAATTGTAGTGCAACTTATTTGTGGCACTGCCGTTTAGGTCATATTGGTGTAAAGCGCATGAAGAAACTCCATACCGATGGACTTTTGGAACCACTTGATTATGAATCACTTGGTACTTGCAAACCGTGCCTTATGGGCAAGATGACAAAAACACCATTCTCCGGTACTATGGAGAGAGCAACAGATTTGTTGGAAAAATCATACATACAGATGTATGTGGTCCGATGAATGTTGAGGCTCGTGGCGGATATCGTTATTTTCTCACCTTCACAGATGACTTAAGCAGATATGGGTATATCTACTTAATGAAACATAAGTCTGAAACATTTGAAAAGTTCAAAGAATTTCAGAGTGAAGTTGAAAATCATCGTAACAAGAAAATAAAATTCCTACGATCTGATCGTGGAGGAGAATATTTGAGTTACAAGTTTGGTGTACATTTGACTCACGCCACCCGGAACACCACAGCGTAATGGTGTGTCCGAACGTTGTAATCGTACTTTACTAGATATGGTGCGATCTATGATGTCTCTTACTGATTTACCGCTATCGTTTTGGGGTTATGCTTTAGAGACGGCCGCATTCACGTTAAATAGGGCACCATCAAAATCCGTTGATACGATGCCTTATGAACTGTGGTTTGGCAAGAAACCAAAGTTGTCATTTCTGAAAGTTTGGGGCTGCGATGCTTATGTGAAAAAGCTTCAACCTGATAAGCTAGAACCCAAATCGTAGAAATGTGTCTTCATAGGATATCCAAAGGAAACTATTGGATACACCTTCTATCACAGATCCGAAGGCAAGACTTTTGTTGCTAAATTCGGAAACTTTCTAGAGAAGGAGTTTCTCTCGAAAGAAGTGAGTGGGAGGAAAGTAGAACTTGATGAGGTAACTGTACATGCTCCCTTATTGGAAAGTAGTACATCACAGAAACCAGTTTCTGTGACACCTACACCAATTAGTGAGGAAGCTAATGATGATGATCATGAAACTTCAGAACAAGATACTACTGAACCTCGTAGATCAACCAGAGTAAGATCCGCACCAGAGTGGTACGGTAATCCTGTTCTGGAAGTCATGCTACTAGATCATGATGAACCTACGAACTATGAAGAAGCGATGGTGAGCCCAGATTCCGCAAAATGGCTTGAAGCCATGAAATCTGAGATGGGATCCATGTATGAGAACAAAGTGTGGACTTTGGTTGACTTTCCCAATGATCGGCAAGCAATTGAAAATAAATGGACCTTCAAGAAGAAGAGTGACGCTGACGGTAATGTTACTGTCTACAAAGCTCGACTTGTCGCAAAAGGTTTTCGACAAGTTCAAGGGATTGACTACGATGAGACCTTCTCACCCGTAGTGATGCTTAAGTCTGTCCGAATCATGTTAGCAATTGCCGCATTTTATGATTATGAAATTTGGCAGATGGATGTCAAAACTGCATTCCTGAATGGATTTCTAGAAGAAGAGTTGTATATGATGCAGCCGGAAGGTTTTGTCGATCCAAAGGGAGCTAACAAAGTGTGCAAGCTCCAGCGATCCATTTATGGACTGGTGCAAGCCTCTCAGAGTTGGAATAAACGCTTTGATAGTGTGATCAAAGCATTTGGTTTTGTACAGACTTTTGGAGAAGCCTGTATTTACAAGAAAGTGAGTGGGAGCTCTAGAGCATTTCTGATATTATATGTAGATGACATATTACTAATCGAAAATGATATAGAATTTCTGGATAGCATAAAGGGATACTTGAATAAGAGTTTTTCAATGAAAGACCTCGGTGAAGCTGCTTACATATTGGGCATTAAGATCTATAGAGATAGATCAAGATGCTTAATTGGACTTTCACAAAGCACATACCTTGACAAAATTTTGAAGAAGTTCAAAATGGATCAAGCAAAGAAAGGATTCTTGCCTGTGTTACAAGGTGTGAAATTGAGTAAGACTCAATGCCCGACCAATGCAGAAGATAGAGAGAAAATGAAAGATGTTCCCTATGCTTCAGCCATAGGCTCTATCATGTATGCAATGCTGTGTACCAGACCTGATGTGTGTCTTGCTATAAGTCTAGCAGGGAGGTACCAAAGTAATCCAGGAGTGGATCACTGGACAGCGGTCAAAAACATCCTGAAATACCTTAAAAGGACTAAGGATATGTTTCTCGTATATGGAGGTGACAAAGAGCTCATCGTAAATGCTTACGTTGATGCAAGCTTTGACACTGATCTGGACGATTCTAAATCGCAAACCGGATATGTGTTTACATTAAACGGTGGAGCTGTCAGTTGGTGCAGTTCTAAACAAAGCGTTGTGGCGGGATCTACATGTGAAGCGGAGTACATAGCTGCTTCGGAAGCAGCAAATGAAGGAGTCTGGATGAAGGAGTTCATATCGATCTAGGTGTCATACCTAGTGCATCGGGTCCAATGAAAATCTTTTGTGACAATACTGGTGCAATTGCCTTGGCAAAGGAATCCAGATTTCACAAGAGAACCAAGCACATCAAGAGACGCTTCAATTCCATCCGGGATCTAGTCCAGGTGGGAGACATAGAGATTTGCAAGATACATACGGATCTGAATGTTGCAGACCCGTTGACTAAGCCTCTTCCACGAGCAAAACATGATCAACACCAAAGCTCCATGGGTGTTAGAATCATTACTGTGTAATCTAGATTATTGACTCTAGTGCAAGTGGGAGACTGAAGGAAATATGCCCTAGAGGCAATAATAAAGTTATTATTTTATTTCCTTATATCATGATAAATGTTTATTATTCATGCTAGAATTGTATTATCCGGAAACATAATACTTGTGTGAATACATAGACAAACTAAAACGTCACTAGTGTGCCTCTACTTGACTAGCTCGTTAATCAAAGATGGTTATGTTTCCTAACCATAGACATGTGTTGTCATTTGATTAACGGGATCACATCATTAGGAGAATGATGTGATTGACATGACCCATTCCATTAGCTTAGCACCCGATCGTTCAGTATGTTGCTATTGCTTTCTTCATGACTTATACATGTTCCTATGACTATGAGATTATGCAACTCCCGTATGCCGGAGGAACACTTTGTGTGCTACCAAATGTCACAACGTAACTGGGTGATTATAAAGGAGCTCTACAGGTGTCTCCAAAGGTACATGTTGGGTTGGCGTATTTCGAGATTAGGATTTGTCACTCCGATTGTCAGAGAGGTATCTCTGGGCCCTCTCGGTAATGCACATCACATAAGCCTTGCAAGCATTGCAACTAATGAGTTAGTTGCGAGATGATGTATTACGAAACGAGTAAAGTGACTTGCCGGTAACGAGATTGAACTAGGTATTGAGATACCAATGATCGAATCTCGGGCAAGTAACATACCTATGACAAAGGGAACAAAGTATGTTGTTATGCGGTCTGACCGATAAAAGATCTTCGTAGAATATGTGGGAGCCAATATGAGCATCCAGGTTCCGCTATTGGTTATTGACCGGAGACATGTCTCGGTCATGTCTACATTGTTCTCGAACCCGTAGGGTCCGCACGCTTAACGTTACGATGACAGTTTCATTATGATTTTATATATTTTGATGTACCGAAGTTTTTTCGGAGTCCCGGATGTGATCACGGACATGACGAGGAGTCTCGAAATGTTGGAGACATAAAGATTGATATATTGGAAGCCTATGTTTGGACATCGGAAGTGTTTCGGGTGAAATCAGCATTTTACCGGAGTACCGGGAGGTTACCGGAACCCCCCGGTAACCTAATGGGCCTTAATGGGCCTAGTGGAGGAAGGGGAGAGGAGGCCTAGGGGCTGCCACGCGCCCCTCCCCCCCCCCCAAGTCCGAATTGGACAAGGAGGGGGGCGGCGCCCCCCCCCTTTCCTTTCTTCCCTCCCCTCCTTCCCCCCAAGTCCTAATCCAACTAGGGAAAGGGGGGGAATCCTACTCCCGGTAGGAGTAGGACTCCTCCGGCGCGCCTCCTCCTAGGGCCGGCCGCACCCCCCTTGCTCCTTTATATACGGGGGCAGGGGGCACCCCTAGACACACAAGTTGATCTCCAAGATCGATCTCTTAGCCGTGTGCAGTGCCCCCTTCCACCATAGTCCTCGATAATATTGTAGTGGTGCTTAGGCGAAGCCCTGCGATAGTAGAACATCAAGATCGTCACCACGCCGTCGTGCTGAGGAACTCTTCCCCGACACTTTGCTGGATTGGAGTCCGGGGATCGTCATCGAGCTGAACGTGTGCTAGAACTCGGAGGTGCCATAGTTTCGGTGCTTGATCGATCGGGCTGTGAAGATGTACGACTACATCAACCGCGTTATCATAACACTTCCTCTGTCAGTCTACGAGGGTACGTAGATTACACTCTCCCCTCTCGTTGCTATGCATCACCATGATCTTGCGTGTGCGTAGGAATTTGTTTTGAAATTACTACATTCCCCAACATGTTCTGCCGGGGAAACTTCCCTCCGGGAGGGGGAAATCATCACCATCGTCATCACCAACGCTCCTCTCATCGGGAGAGGGCAATCTCCATCAACATCTTCACTAGCACCATCTCATCTCCAAACCCTAGTTCATCTCTTGCATCCAGTTCTTGTCTCAAAGTCCGGGATTGGTGCTAGTAGGTTGCTAGTAGTGTTGATTACTCCTTGTAGTTGATGCTAGTTGGTTTATTTGGTGGTAGATCATATGTTCAGATCCTATATGCATATTATTACCCCTCTGATTATGAACATGAATATGCTTTGTGAGTAATTACGTTCGTTCCTGAGGACAAGGGAGAAGTCTTGCTATGAGTAGTCATGTGAATTTGGTATTCGTTTGATATTTTGATAAGATGTATGTTGTCTAGCCTGTAGTGGTGTTATGTGAATGTCGACTACATAACACTTCACCATTATTTGGGCCTAGAGGAAGGCATTGGGAAGTAATAAGTAGATGATGGGTTGCTAGAGTGACAAAAGCTTAAACCCTAGTTTATGCGTTGCTTCGTAAGGGGCTGATTTGGATCCATATGTTTCATGCTATGGTTAGGTTTAGCTTAATACTTTTGTTGTAGTTGCGGATGCTTGCAATAGAGGTTAATCATAAGTGCGATGCTTGTTCAAGTAAGAACAGCACCCAAGCACCGGTCCACCCACATATCAAATTATCAAAGTATTGAACGCGAATCATATGAACGTGATGAAAACTAGCTTGACGATATTCCCATGTGTCCTCGGGAGCGCTTTTCCTATTATAAGAGTTTGTTCTGGCTTGTCCTTTGCTACAAAAGGATTGGGCCATCTTGCTGCACTTTATTTACTTTTTTTACTTGTTGCTCGTTACAACCTATCTTATCACAAAACTATATGTTACCACTTATTTCAGTACTTGCAGAGAATACCTTGCTGAAAACCGCTTATCATTTCCTTCTGCTCCTCGTTGGGTTCGAGACTCTTACTTATCAAAAAGACTACGATAGATCCCCTATACTTGTGGGTCATCAAGACTCTTTTCTGGCGCTGTTGCCGGGGAGTGTAGCGCCTTTGGTAGGTGGAATTTGGTAAGGAAAAATTTATATAGTGTGCTGAAATTTACTGTCACTTGTTACTATGGAAAGTAATTCTCTGAGGGGCTTGTTCGGGGTATCTTCACCCCGTCCAGTAGAGCAAAGAGTTGCTCCTCAACCTACTGAACCTATTTAAAATGAAATTCCTTATGAGTATCCTTCGGGTATGATAGAAAAACTGCTAGCTAACCCTTTTACAGGAGATGGAACAAAGCATCCTGATGAGCACTTAATATATGTGGATGAATTTTGTGGATTATTTAAGCTTGCAGGTATACCCGATGATGTTGCTAAGAAGAAGGTCTTCCCTTTATCCTTGAAGGGAGACGCATTGATATGGTATAGGCTATGTGATGATATGAGATCATGGGACTATAAAAGATTGAAGCTGGAATTTCATCAAAAGTACTACCCTATGCATCTTGTTCATCGTGATCGCAATTATATATATATAATTTCTGGCCTCGCGAAGGAGAAAGCATCGCTCAAGCTTGGGGGAGGCTTAAATCAATGTTATATTCATGCCCCAATCATGAGCTCTCGAGAGAAATAATTATGCAAAGTTTTTATGCTCGGCTTTCTGAAAACAATCGCACCATGCTCGATACTTCTTGTGCTGGTTCTTTTATGATGAAGACTATTGAATTCAGATGGAATTTATTGGATAGAATTAAACGCAACTCTGAAGATTGGGACCTCGGCGAAGGTAAGGAGTCAGGTATGACACCTAAGTTTGATTGTGTTAAATCTTTTATGGACACCGATATTTTCCGTAAGTTTAGCACTAAATATGGACTTGACTCTGAGATAGTAGCTTCTTTCTGTGAATCTTTTGCTACTTATGTTGATCTCCCTAAGGAGAGGTGGTTTAAATATCATCCTCCCATAGAAGTAAAAGTAGTTGCACCTATTAAAGTTGAAGAAAAGACTATCACTTATAATGATCCTATTGTTCCTACTTCTTATATTGAGAAACCACCTTTCCCTGTTAGAATAAAGGATCATGCTAAAGCTTCAACTGTTGTTCGTAAAAGCAATATTAGAACTTATACACCTCCTGAGCAAGTTAAAGTAGAACCTAATATTGCTATTGTTAAAGATCTCTTGTCTGATAATATTGATGGGCATGTTATTCAGTTCGAAGGTGAAACTTCTAGAATTCCTAAACCTTGTGATAAGGATAAACATAGACCTAAGGTAGGCGTGCCTATTATTTTTGTTAAAATAGGAGATCATTGTTATCATGGCTTATGTGATATGGGTGCTAGTTCTAGTGTTATACCTCATGACTTATACAAAGAAATTAAGAATGAATTTGCACCTGTTGAGTTAGAAGATATTGATGTTACTATTAAACTTGCTAATAAAGATACTATTGCACCAATTGGAATTGTTAGAGATGTTGAAGTCTTGTGTGGGAAAACTAAATATCCTGCTGATTTTCTTGTTCTTACTTCTCCACAAGATAGCTTTTGTCCCATTATATTTGGTAGACCCTTCTTAAATACTGTCAATGCTACCATAAACTGCACTAAGAATATTGTTACTGTTGGTTTCGATGATATGGTTCATGAATTTAATTTCTCTAAATTTAGTAAACAACATCGTGAGGAAGAATTACCTAGTAAGGATGAAATTATTGGTCTTGCTTCTATTGCCGTACCTCCTAGTGATCCTTTAGAACACTATTTGCTAGACCATGAAAATGATATGTTCATGAATGAAAGAAGGGAAATAGATGAAGTATTCTTTAAACAGGAACCTATTCTGCATCACAACTTGCCTGTTGAAATTTCAGGGGATCCTCCTCCACCCAAGGGTGATCCCATGTTTGAGCTCAAACCCTTGCCTGATAATATTAAATATGCTTATCTTGATGAAAAGAAGATATATCCTGTTATTATTAGTGCTAACCTTTCAGAGCATGAAGAAGAAAGATTATTGAAAACTCTGAAGAAGCACCGCGCTGCTATTGGATATACTCTTGATGATCTTAAGGGCATTAGTCCCACTCTATGTCAACATAAAATAAATTTGGAAGCAGATGCCAAACCAGTTCGTGATCCTCAACGACGTCTGAATCCTAAAATGAAAGAAGTGGTAAGAAAAGAAATACTAAAGCTTCTGGAGGCAGGTATAATCTATCCCGTTGTTGATAGTGAGTGGGTAAGTCCTGTCCATTGTGTCCCTAAGAAGGGAGGTATTACTGTTGTTCCTAATTATAAAGATGAATTGATTCCACAAAGAATTATCACAGGTTATAGGATGGTAATTGATTTCCGCAAATTAAATAAAGCTACTAAGAAAGATCATTACCCCTTACCTTTTATTGATCAAATGCTAGAAAGATTATGCAAACATACACACTATTGCTTTCTAGATGGTTATTCTGGTTTCTCTCAAATACGTGTGTCGGCTAGAGATCAATCAAAGACTACTTTTACATGCCCTTTTGGTACTTTTGCTTATAGACGTATGCCTTTTGGTTTATGTAATGCACCTGCTACCTTTCAAAGATGCATGATGGCTATATTCTCTGACTTTTGTGAAAAGATTTGTGAGGTTTTCATGGACGACTTTTCCGTCTATGGTTCCTATTTTGATGATTGCTTGAGCAATCTTGATCGAGTTTTGCAGAGATGTGAAGAAACTAATCTTGTCTTGAATTGGGAAAAGTGCCACTTTATGGTTAATGAAGGTATTGTCTTGGGGCACAAAGTTTCTGAAAGAGGTATTGAAGTTGATAAATCCAAGGTTGATGCTATTGAAAAGATGCCATGTCCCAAGGACATCAAAGGTATAAGAAGTTTCCTTGGTCACGTTGGATTTTATAGGAGGTTCATTAAGGACTTCTCAAAAATTTCTCGGCCTCTGACTAATTTATTGCAAAAAGATATACCATTTGTCTTTGATGATGATTGTGTATAAGCATTTGAAATACTTAAGAAAGCATTAGTCTCTGCACCTGTTGTTCAGCCACCTGATTGGAACCTACTCTTTGAAATTATGTGTGATGCTAGTGATTATGCTGTAGGTGTTGTTCTAGGGCAAAGCGTTGATAAGAAATTAAATGTTATTCATTATGCTAGTAAGACTCTAGACAATCCTCAAAGAAATTATGCTACTACTGAAAAAGAACTCTTAGCAGTTGTATTTGCTTGTGATAAGTTCAGATCTTATATTGTTGATTCTAAAGTAACTATTCAAACTGATCATGCTGCTATTAAATATCTTATGGAAAAGAAAGATGCTAAACCTAGACTTATTAGATGGGTTCTCTTGCTACAAGAATTTGATTTGCATATTGTTGATAAAAGGGAGTTGAGAACCCCGTTGCAGACAACCTGTCTAGGTTAGAAAATATTCTTGATGACCCACTACCTATTAATGATAGCTTTCCATATGAACAATTAAATGTTATAAGTACTTCTCGCAGTACTCCTTGGTATGCTGATTATGCTAATTATATTGTTGCTAAGTTTATACCACCTAGCTTCACATACCAACAAAAGAAAAAGTTCTTCTATGATTTGAGACATTACTTTTGGGATGACCCACATCTTTATAAGGAAGGAGTAGATGGTGTTATTAGACGTTGTGTACCTGAGCATGAACAGGAATAGATCCTACGCAAGTGTCATTCCGAGTCTTATGGAGGACACCACGCTGGAGATAGAACTGCACATAAGGTATTGCAATCTGGTTTTTATTGGCCTACTCTCTTCAAGGATGCCCGTAAGTTTTTCTTGTCTTGTGATGAATGTCAAAGAATTGGTAATATTAGTAGACGTCAAGAAATGCCTATGAATTATTCTCTTGTTATTGAACCATTTGACGTTTGGGGCTTTGATTATATGGGACCTTTTCCTGCCTCTAATGGATACACACATATTCTAGTTGCTGTTGATTACGTTACTAAGTGGGTAGAAGCTATTCCAACTAGTAGTGCTGATCATAACACTTCTATTAAAATGCTTAAATAAGTTATTTTCCCGAGGTTTGGAGTCCCTAGATATTTAATGACTGATGGTGGTTCACACTTTATTCATGGTGCTTTCCGTAAAATGCTTGCTAAATATGATGTTAATCATAGAATTGCATCTCCTTATCACCCTCAGTCTAGTGGTCAAGTAGAGTTGAGCAATAGAGAGCTCAAATTAATTTTGCAAAAGACTGTTAATAGGTCTAGAAAGAATTGGTCTAAGAAACTTGATGATGCATTATGGGCTTATAGAACTGCATACAAAAATCCTATGGGTATGTCTCCGTATAAAATGGTCTATGGAAAAGCATGTCACTTACCCCTCGAACTAGAACATAAGGCATACTGGGCTATTAAAGAGCTTAACTATGATTTTAAACTTGCCGGTGAAAAGAGGTTATTTGATATTATCCCACTTGATGAATGGAGAACCCAAGCTTATGAAAATGCTAAGTTGTTTAAAGAAAAAGTTAAAAGATGGCATGACAAAAGGATACAAAAGCGTGAGTTTAATGTAGGTGATTATGTATTGCTATACAACTCTCGTTATAAGAATTTTTGCAGGAAAAGTTCTCTCTAAATGGGAAGGCCCCTATGTTATCGAAGAGGTCTATCGTTCCGGTGCCATAAAAATTAACAACTTCGAGGGCACAAATCCGAAGGTGGTAAACGGTTAAAGGATTAAACATTATATCTCAGGTAATCCCATAAATGTTGAAACCAATATTATTGAAACCGTAACCCCGGAGGAATACATAAGAGACACCTTCCGGAACGTTTTAGACTCCGAGAAGGAATAGGTATGTGGTACGGTAAGTAAACCGACTCCAAAACAATTTTTAAGGCAATATTTCTCCATTTTGGAATATTTAGAAAAATAGAAAAATAAGTAGCAGTCCAGGAAGGACACGAGGGCCCCACAAGGGTGGTGGGCGCGCCCCCTACCTCGTGTGCCTTCCGGACTCCGTTTTGTTGCACGTTACGTATTTTGGTCGGTAAAAATTCATTATATATTCTCCCGAAGTTTTTGACTCCTGTATCACGCAAACCTCCTCTGTTTTCGTTTCGAGCTGTTTTCTGTCAGGGTTTTCCAGGCTAGGCATCATGTCGTCTCCCTCCTCCAACAATGGTGACAACGATGCTTGGCTAATGAAGATAGATCTGAAGAGGGAAGAACCCACGAAGGTCAACAAGGATGAAAGGATCAAGAAGGCCACGAAGGATCAAGCTCCAGCAGCAAAAGACACCCTTCAAATTGATCATAACCTTCTTACCCCAACTGAGATTGAAGCTTTCAAGATGATTGAGTTAGCTCGTATACAAAACAAGTATCTCACACAAGAAAATATTTTGTTAAAGGAGCATATTGTTGCACTCAAGGGCATTATTCGCAAGCTGGAGGACCTCTTATGCTCGATGTGCGATTATCTGTCACCACCACCTTCTTCATCGACAAAGGAGATGTAATCACATGGGTATGGGCACTCCCCTTGGCAACTGCCAAGCTTGGGGGAGGTGCCCCGGTATCGTATCACAATCACAACTCTTATCTTTACCGTTTTTCTTAGTTCGATCCTTTTGATAATATCTTGATCTAGTAGAATAAATTTTATGGCATGATCTAGTTTTGAGTTTTTATGATCTCTCTATGTAATCGAGTCCGTGAGCTATATATAATAAAGATTAGTGTTGAGTCAAGGGCTTGATTATTTTGCCATGATCTTGGGTGAATAAAAGAAAAGAGAAAAAGAATAAAAAGAAACAAAAAGTTCATATTGATGTTATTGAGAGTAATGACTTCACATAGAAAGAGTATGATGATTAAAAGTTGTTGGGAGTTGGCAGACATAGCTTTGGTCATTGTTTCAATTAATAGGAAGTAATAAGGAAAGAGAGGTTTCACATATAGATATATTATCATTGGCATCTTTTATGATTGGGAGCACTCATTAAAATATGACATGCTAAAGAGTTGATGTTGGACAAGGAAGACGACGTAATGAGTCATGTCTTTCTTATATCTGAGATAAAGTATGTTGTCATGGATCCTCTAACTTGTTGAGCTTGCCTTTCCCCCTCATGCTAGCCAAATTCTCTGCACCAAGTAGAAATACTACTTGTGCTTCCAAATATCCTTAAACCAGTTTTGCCATGAGAGTCCACCATATCTACCTATGGATTGAGTAAGATCCTTCAAGTAAGTTGTCATCGGTGCAAAGCAATAAAAATTGCTCTAAATATGTATGATTGATTGGTGTGGTAGAAATAAGCTTTATACGATCTTGTGATGTGAAAGTAATAAAAGCGACAAACTGCATAATAAAGGTTCATATCACAAGGGGCAATATAAAGTGACGTTCTTTCGCATTGAGATTTTATATATCCAACCATAAAAGCGCATGGCAACCTCTGCTTCCCTCTGCGAAGGGCCTATCCTTTATTATTATCTTCTACCTTATGCAAGAGTCATGGTGATCTTCACCTTTTCTTTTTCATTTTATCCTTTGGCAAGCTCAGCATGTTGGAAAGAACATGATATATATATATCTAATTGGATGTAGGGGAGCATGAACCATTATTGTTGACATTACCCTTGAGGTAAAAGGTTGTGGGGCAAAACTATAAGCCCCTATCTTTCTCTGTGTCCGATTAAAACTCTGTAACCACAAGTATCGCATGAGTGTTAGCAATTATGGAGGACTAAATGATAGTTGAGTATGTGGACTTGCTTTTTAGCTCTGACATAGACTCTTTCCGATGTTATGATAAATTGCAATTTCCTCAATGACTGAGATTATAGTTTGTTGGAGCCCAATAAGGTTTATGATTTATACTTTTGCATTGTGAATAGATCATCACTTGAACATAAGTAATAATATGACAAAATCTATATATGTTGTTGTTATGAGAATAATCATGATGCCTTCATGTCCGTATTTTATTTTTATCGACGCCTCTACCTCTAAACATGAGGACATATTTATTGTTATCGGCTTTTCGCTTGAGGACAAGCGAGGTCTAAGCTTGGGGGAGTTGATACGTCCATTTTGCATCATGCTTTTATATCAATATTTATCGCATTATGGACTGTTATTTCACTTTATCTCACAATACTTATGGCCATTTTCTCTTATTTTACAAGGTTTACATAAAGAGGGAGAATGCCGGCAGCTGGAATTCTGGTCTGGAAAAGGAGCAAATATTAGAGACCTATTCTGCGCAACTCCAAAAGTCCTGAAACTCCACGGAACGTCTTAAAAGAAATAAAGAAAAATCCATGCCAAAGATGAAGGCCAGGGGGCTCACACCCTTCTCACGAGGGTGGGGGCGCCCCCCTAGGGCGCGCCCCCTACCTCGTGGGCCCCCTAGTGGCTCTCTGATGCCCATCTTCTCCTATATGAGGTCTTTCGATGAGAAAAAAATAAAGAGGAACTTTTCGGGACGAGACTCCGCTGCCACGAGGCGGAACCATGGCGGATCCAATCTAGAGCTCCGACAGAGCTATTCTGCCGGGGAAACTTCCCTCTGGGAGGGGGAAATCATCACCATCGTCATCACCAACGCTCCTCTCATCAGGAGAGGGCAATCTCCATCAACATCTTCACCAGCACCATCTCATCTCCAAACCCTAGTTCATCTCTTGTATCCAATTCTTGTCTCAAAGTCCGGGATTGGTGCTAGTAGGTTGCTAGTAGTGTTGATTACTCCTTGTAGTTGATGCTAGCTGGTTTATTTGGTGGAAGATCATATGTTCAAATCCTATATGCATATTATTACCGCTCTGATTATGAACATGAATATGCTTTGTGAGTAATTACGTTCGTTCTTGAGGACAAGGGAGAAGTCTTGCTATGAGTAGTCATGTGAATTTGGTATTCATTTGATATTTTGATAAGATGTATGTTGTCTAGCCTCTAGTGGTGTTATGTGAACGTCGACTACATAACACTTCACCATTATTCGGGCCTAGAGGAAGGCATTGGGAAGTAATAAGTAGATGATGGGTTGCTAGAGTGACAGAAGCTTAAACCCTAGTTTATGTGTTGCTTCGTAAGGGGCTGATTTGGATCCATATGTTTCATGCTATGGTTAGGTTTACCTTAATACTTTTGTTGCAGTTGCGGATGCTTGCAATAGAGGTTAATCATAAGTAGGATGCTTGTTCAAGTAAGAACAACACCCAAGCACCGGTCCACCCACATATCAAATTATCAAAGTATCGAACGCGAATCATATGAACGTGATGAAAACTAGCTTGACGATATTCCCATGTGTCCTCGGGAGCGCTTTTCCTATTATAAGAGTTTGTTCCGGCTTGTACTTTGCTACAAAAGGATTGGGCCATCTTGCTGCACTTTATTTACTTTTGTTACTTGTTGCTCGTTACAACCTATCTTATCACAAAACTATCTGTTACCACTTATTTCAGTACTTGCAGAGAATACCTTGCTGAAAACCGCTTATCATTTCCTTCTGCTCCTCGTTGGGTTCGACACTCTTACTTATCAATAGGACTACGATAGATCCCCTATACTTGTGGGTCATCACCATGTAGTGCGAGAAATCAGACGGAGGAGATCGAGTCTTATGGGGAAAAGTGCGCAAACCTCTGCAGAGTGTATAAACTAATCATGATTAGCCGTGTCCCCGGTTATGGACATCTTGAGTATCTAGTACCTGGATTATCATGTGAATCTCATCATGTTACTCTAAAATTAATTTTGTTGGGTTTTGTTTAATGATGATGCTTAATTGGGATTGAGAATGCTGTCAACCATTCTCAATGTTTAACAACTACCATGATAGTTAAATAAAATTTATTCCTTTGCAGTAGGGAAAAATTGGCTTTACGCAAAACTGTAACCATAGAGCTTTCCACCAGCCAAATATGCATATAGAATAGCCTTATTCTTTTATCATTCTCTATGTGTTACATTGCCAGCATATTCCATGTGCTGACCCGTTTCGGGCTGCAACGTTAATGTTGCAGACTTTTCAGACGATGATTAAGGTGCCTTTAGGTCGTGGTTCTATACTCAGTGATGCTGTTGGAGTTGATGGACTCACTTATCTTCCAAGCCTTCCGATGTTATCGTTATTAGATGGCCTTAAGCCATATTTATTGTAATAAGTTCTCTTTTGAGACACTCGATGTAATAAGTGTGTGATTGCTACTCTGTTATAAATCCTTCAAGTACTGTGTGGTGTCATCACTACTGATCCAGGGATGACACCTGAGCACAGAGATTGGACCGTTTGAGGTCTGGTCGCTACAAGATGGTATCAGAGCACACGCTGACTGTAGGACACGACCACTAAGCAAAAGCCCTATATCACTACTCACTCTTCTCATTCTGACTTCTCATTTTTTCTACTCTTTTAGGATGGCGGATGCAAGGAACAAGTTCACACAACCGGATGAAGATACACCCTTTGGACGTCACTTGAAGGAAGTCACTAGATACCTGAACATAGGAGTACCAAGCTTCACCGGAACCTACAACGCCACTCTACCTGAAGAAGAGCGCTGGATGATTCAAGTTCAAGTTCCAGGAAGGACGTTCATGCCAGTCACTGAGCCCATATAGTTTTCCTTTGATACACCAACCTAGAGTCTAGGAAAGAGCATGGCAGCTCACATCACCATGGGACACATTGGAGAAGTTTACCGCAATGATCTCAAGGATACTATCTACCAGATTTGTGGGCGCCGAGATGAGCACTGGGAGATGATCAGCACCAGGAAGGATAGATCAATTGCAGCTTTTATCTAGGAGTTAAAATAGCACATTCGACGTCAAGAGAACCAGATGTGCGCCGACATGATAGATTTGAAGAAGGCAAGAACAAGAATCAAGGAACTGGAGGAAGAACTCAAGGCTACACATGAAGATTATGAAGAGGAAATCGAAGTATTAGTGGAGAAGAATGACGATCTGATCAAGAAAATTGGAATATTCATGGGAGGCCCTACACCAGTAGAAGAAGACGAAGAACCCAAGGAAATTCGCCCGGAAGACTACATCATCATCGACGGCACCGACTCGGACCCAGATGGTAGCGACGATGATTATGTGGATGAAGCTGGAGCAGATATCATGGAGTCTGCAACCGAAGAATATTTCTAGTAGACCACCCCAACAGTAGTAGTCCACCATGTAAATATAGTAGTCTGAGCACTTTTGCGATAGTTAGATCGATTGTATGCCCTTGTTTGATTGATTGAATGAAGTGAATTGTTTGCTTTTGCCTCATGTGCATATGGGTAGTGTTTTCTCTTTAGAACCCCTCTATTCTTAAATCTCATCTTTTCTAAACCCTCAGATGCCTCCGAGACGTGACCCCGGATTTACCTTCCCACCGGAGCTCACCCAGTTGATCCAGCAGCAGAACACATTGATGCAGTTGCTAGTCCAGAATCAGAATCAGGGGAACAACAACAACAACCCACCACCACCTGTTGATCACTTAGCCCATTTTCTTAGGCTGAATCCGCTAGTGTTTTTCAGTAGCACCGAGCCGATAGTAGCAGATGATTGGCTCCGCAAGACAGCTAGAGAATTGACCACGGCAGGATGCACAGATGCGGAAAAGGTGAAGTTTGCCACACATCAGTTGGAAGGACCCGCAGCATCATGGTGGGAGAATTTCATAGCCACTTTCCCTGTCGACACTGTCACGTGGGACCAGTTTCAGCAGGCTTTTCGTACTGCCCATGTTTCATTAGGAGCAATGGCCATGAAGAAGCGAGAGTTTCGCAACTTGCGCCAAGGAGGACGGACAATTGGCCAGTATGTGGAGGACTTTAGTAAGCTAGCACGTTATGCCCCAGATGACATTGCTACGGATGCAGCTAAGCGGGAGAAGTTTCTGGAAGGATTGAATGATGAGTTGAGCATGCAGTTGATGGTAGCAACCTTCAACAACTACCAGGAGTTGGTAGATCGTGCTCTCATGATTGAAGGGAAGCAGCAGCAGATTGAGAACCGTAAGAGGAAGTATGGACAAGGGAAGTACAATTCAGGAGCCCAGCAAAAGCCATGTTTTACCCCTAAACCGGGAGGACATTTTCAGCATACCCATGGAGGAGGAAGCTCACACAATCACAATGGCACCAAGAATGGTAATGGGAATGGAGGAAGCAACGGCCAAAACCGCACCAACCCATCGACCCCAGCCAAGAGAGACCTGAGCCAAGTCACTTGCTTTAAGTGCCAGAAGACCGGACATTATGCCAATGAATGTCCTGAATCCCAGAATGGAAATGGCAATGGAAGCTCTGGCAAGAAGCCGAACCCTTTCAACAGGGGACAGGTGAACCACGTTAATGTGGAGGAGGTGGAAGAGCAGCCGGATGCCGTAATCGGTAAGTTTTTGGTTAAGTCATTTACTGCACTCGTTCTTTTTGATACTGGTGCATCGCATTCATACATATCAAGGGGATTTGTGGATAAGTATAAACTACCAACCCAAGCCCTTAGATCACCCATGTTAGTAACCTCACCTGGAGCAGAATATATGGCCAGTCTATGGTGTGATCGGTTACCATTAAGGATTGGTAACTATGTATTTCCCTCGGACCTAATAGTATTGGAATCCCAAGGATTGGATGTGATATTAGGCATGGATTGGTTATCAAAGTATGAAGGGAATACTGAATGTGCCAGTAAGTCAATTTTGCTTACAACGCCAGAAGGGAGAAGGATCAAGTATGTATCCCGGCATGTGCCGAAAAGGACTCAAGTAAATTGTTTAACAGGAGTTGTGCAGGAGGAAGTACTAGTGGTGAAAGATTTCCCTGATGTATTTACAGAGGAGTTGCCAGACATGCCACCAGATAGATATATTGAGTTTTTGATTGGACTTTTGCCAGGCACAGGGCCAATATCTAAGAGACCATATAGGATGTCCGCAAAGGATTTGGTGGAGATTAAGAAGCAGATTAAGGAGTTACTGGATAAAGGATATATTCGCCCAAGTTCTTCACCTTGGGGATCGCCAGTACTTCTAGTGGAGAAGAAGGATGGATCGTTAAGGATTGTTGTTTATTATCAAGGATTGAATGAAGTAACCATAAAGAACAAGTACCCACTACCGATGATCAATGATCTGTTTGATCGATTGCAAGGAGCTAAGGTATTTTCCAAGATCGGTCTGTGATCAGGATACCACCAGTTGAAGATTCGAGAACAGATATACCTAAGACGGCTTTTACCACCAGGTATGGGTTGTACGAGTATATTGTTATGTCATTTGGTCTGACTAACGCACCTGCATATTTTATGAACATGATGAACAATGTGTTTATGGAGTTTCTGGATAAGTTCGTTGTAGTGTTCATCGATGATATCCTGGTATACTCGAAGAACGAAGAGGAGCATAAGGAGCATTTGCGTTTGGTTCTTGGAAAGCTTAGAGAACATCAATTATATGCCAAGTTTAGCAAATGTGAGTTTTGGTTGAAGGAAGTTGGATTTCTCGGACACGTTATATTCGGAGAAGGTATAGCAGTAGATCCCACTAAGGTTGATACAGCGACGAATTGGGAAGCGCCAACAATAGTTGGAGAGATCCGGAGTTTTCTGGGACTCGCAGGATACTACCGGAGATTTATAGAGAATTTCTCAAAGATTGCGAAGCCTATGACGGAGTTGTTGAAAAAGGATACCAAGTTCATATGGACTGAGGAATGTGAGGCTAGTTTCCAAGAGTTGAAGAAATGTTTGGTTACCTCACTAGTGTTGATTTTGCCAGATCAGACCAAGGATTATGAGGTGTATTGCGATGCTTCATGTCGAGGACTTGGAGCAGTGCTTATGCAGGAAGGAAGAGTTGTTTCATATGCCTCACGACAGCTTAAGCCTCATGAGTTAAATTATGCTACGCATGATTTGGAGTTAGCAGCCGTAGTGCATGCATTGAAAACCTGGAGACACTTTCTCATTGGAAACCATTGTGAGGTGTACACAGATCACAAGAGTTTGAAGTATATTTTCACGCGGAAGGAGTTAAATCTCAGGCAAAGGAGATGGTTGGAACTCATCAAGGATTATGATATGAGATTGCATTATCACCCTGGAAAGGCTAACGTAGTAGCTGACGCGTTGAGTCATAAAAGCCATGTCAACACACTAACGACGGGAGATTTACCAAGGGAGTTAGCCGAAAATCTCCGAGAGCTATGTTTGGAAATAGTACCAAGAGGCTATGTAGCAGCATTGGAGATTCAGTCTACTTTGATGGATAAGATTAGGGAAGCCCAGAAGACTGACAAGGAGATTGCCTCTATAAAGGAGAAAATGAGCAAAGGAAAAGCTAAGGGATTTCATGAGGATGAGCACGATACCTTATGGTTTGAAGACCGTGTTTATGTGCCTAATGATTTGGAGATCAGGAAGTTAATTCTGCAAGAGGCCCATGACTCACCCTATTCGATTCGCCCATGAAATACCAAGATGTATATGGATTTGAAGGATATTTTCTGGTGGACCGGAATGAAGAAGGATATTGCAGAGTATGTAGCAATTTGTGATGTATGTCAGAGAGTAAAGGCAGAGCATCAGAAGCCAGCAGGATTGCTACAGCCATTGCCGATACCTGAATGGAAGTGGGATAAGTTAGGCATGGATTTTATTACATGTTTACCCAGAACTCATTCAGGCTATGACTCGATATGGGTTGTAGTCGGTCGTTTGACAAAGGTAGCTCATTTCATTCTAGTGAAGACTGCCTATACTAGTGCAAAGTTGGCAAAGATATACATGACTAGAATCGTATGTCTGCATGGAGTTCCAAGGAGCATTGTATCAGACAGAGGAACCCAATTTACCTCAAAGTTCTGGAATCAGTTGCATGAAACTTTAGGTACCAGACTGGAGTTTAGTACAGCTTTCCATCCATAGACAGATGGACAGACCGAGAGAGTCAACCAGATTTTGGAGGATATGCTGAGAGCTTGTGCGCTAGATTATGGATCTAGTTGGGACGAGAATTTGCCATATGCAGAGTTCTCTTACAACAATAGTTATCAATCCAGTTTGAAGATGGCCCCTTTCGAAGCCTTGTACGGAAGGAGGTGCAGGACCCCATTGTCATGGGATGAAGTTGGAGACCGCCAGTTGTTTGGACCGGATCTGATTAAGGAGTCTGAACAGAAAGGGAAATTGATTCACGATAGGCTCAAGGTAGCTCAATCCAGGCAGAAGAGCTACGCAGATTCTAAATGCAAGGATACAGTTTACGAAGTCGGAGACCGAGTTTATCTTCGAGTATCTCCACTTCGAGGAGTTAAGCGCTTTGGAGTTAAGGGAAAATTAGCGCCACGTTTTGTAGGACCATACAAAGTTTTGGAGCATATGGGAGAAGTTGCTTACAAATTGGAGTTGCCTGAAGGATTGTCAGGAGTTCACGACGTGTTCCACGTTTCCCAGTAGAAGAAGCGCCACACAGAGATGGCCGATATACCGCTAAGAGACACAGTGCCACTGGAAGCAATTCAGTTGGACAGTGATTTGACCTATGAGGAGAAACCAATTAAGATTCTAGAGTATGCCAGTCGAGTCACCCGCAGCAAGGTTATCAAGTTTTGCAAACTTCAGTGGAGCCATCACACGGAGGATGAAGCCACCTGGGAGCGAGAGGAAGAATTGCTGTAGGACCACTGAGGGAGTCCTGGATTAGGGGGTGTTCGGGTGGCCGGACTATACCTTCAGCCGGATTCCCGGACTATGAAGATACAAGATTGAAGACTTTGTCCCGTGTCCGGATGGGACTTTCCTTGGCGTGGAAGGCAAGCTTGGCGATGCGGATATTCAAGATCTCCTACCATTGTAACCGACTCTATGTAACCCTAACCATATCCGGTGTCTATATAAACCGGAGGGTTGTAGTTCGTAGGCAATCAACTCCATATACAACAATCATACCATAGGCTAGCTTCTAGGGTTTAGCCTCCTTGATCTCGTGGTAGATCTACTCTTGTACTACCCATATCATCAATATTAATCAAGCAGGACGTAGGGTTTTACCTCCATCAAGAGGGCCCGAACCTGGGTAAAACATCATGTTCCCTGCCTCCTGTTACCATCCGGCCTAGACGCACAGTTCGGGACCCCCTACCCGAGATCCGCCGGTTTTGCACCGACATTGGTGCTTTCATTGAGAGTTCTTCTATGCCGTCACAATCAGGAAGGATGCCTCCTCCCGTCTTTAAAGACGGCGTCATTGCTAAGGGAGCCTTGGCTGTCGGCCAAACCCTCCGGCTAGGTGGTTTCCTCATGACCGCCTGTTCGGCTGTTGCGCCGACGGTGACCTCTTGGGTCATCAAAAGCAACCTACACGTCAGCTCGGAGCTCGTCGAGCAGCTAGATCCAATGGAGCTCTCTTCCGTAAACAAGCTCTTGGATCGCATCGCCGCCCTGGGGGTCGCTACAGATTACGACCAGGTTGGGCATAAACCCGATCTAAGAGAAATTAACTCTCCCCAAGTCACCCACCATGTTGCCGTGGTAGAGGCGCAGTGCAGCGACCCTTCATTTATTTTAAGGACTAGCTACGTCCGAATTCCCGACCCCTCCAAGCCGGATACCCGCGGAGGGGGAGAGGTAACTCAAGACCTGAGCTTAGGATCAGGCAACGGGCCAGATTCGCTGGTCAACATCCAAGAATCCGAACTTCAGAGTTCGGAAACTCTTCGGCCTCCGAATCTTGGATTGGGTGAGGTTTCAGATTCAACGACACCCGCCCACCCGATCATAAGCAATCTCTCCCAAATCAGGCAGAGGCCCGAGGAAACAGTACATCATTACTGGGCCAGATTCCTCCTGGTTATGAACATGATAAAGGATTGCCGCGAGGAAGACGCAATCTCAATTTTCTGCAGTAATTGCATGGACAAGGGAATCCTTAATGCCGTAAGTCGTCGTGATATCACACACTTTGTTGACTTGGCGTCCATAGTACAAAAATACTGTGCGATGGAAAGCGCCTGGAAAACCAAAATAAATTTTTGGGATAATCCGGCCTTGAATAGTAATCCTGTCCGAACTAAGAGGGTGCATTATCACAGGACACCCGGGATAAACACCAAAAAGCCAAAACCCTCTACAGGGCATGGAACCGTACTGGAAAGATGGCTTGATGGACCCTGTAGAATTCATAGTACAGAGGACACCACACCAACTCACAACCTTAGAGCATGTTGGATACTCCGGCAGGTGGCCAAAATCGGCGAGGACCTCTTAATTCCGGAGGCCGCAGAAAGCCAGCCCAAGGACACCATTACCGTTCTCACAGTCTTCGAGACTTTCGCATCAAACAATGTGCGAAAAATAACACTCCGCAGCCTCGCCGAAGTCTATCAAGTTGCAACAATAAATCCATGGAGTGACACTGCCATTACCTTCAACGCAAGTGATGAACCTAGATTCCGAACAGCCCGAGCACCAGCCGCATTGGTCCTCAGTCCCATAGTGGACGGCTTTCGCCTCACCAAGGTGCTCATGGATGGAGGCAGCGGACTGAACCTCATTTATGAGGAAACCCTTCAAAAAATGGAAATAGACTGGAACCGCGTCAAGCGAAGCAGCACAACCTTTAGAGGAATAATCCCCAGTCGGGAAGCGCGCTGCACAGGAAAAATCACACTAGATGTGGTGTTCGGCACGCCGGATAATTACAGGTCCGAAGAAGTCATGTTTCAGGTGGCCCCGTTGAAGAGCGGATATCACGCTTTACTAGGGCGGGAAGCATTCACAATCTTCCAAGCAATACCCCATTACGGGTACATGAAGCTTAAGATGCCCGGGCCCAATGGAATTATCACTCTAGCTAGTGATCCAGACATAGCACTCCGTGCCGAAAACAAGACGGCCGCATTAGCCCTTGAGGCGCTATCCGAAGCCTTAGCGGCTGAGGAACTGACTGCATTGCGCTCCGCGGTTAACAGGAATGATGTGATACTCGATAAGAGATCCAAATCCACATCCTTCAAGCCAGCTGACGAAATAGTCAAATTCCAGGTCCATCCAACGGACCCCAATAAAATAGCTTCCATCGGGGCATGACTGACCCCTGATGCAGACGCCGCACTGCGAGAGTTCCTACGAGAGAACTGGGACATCTTCGCCTGGCACCCTTCGGACATGCCAGGGATCCCACGCAGGCTGGCCGAACACAGCTTAAATATCCTACAAGGATTTAAACCTGTCAAACAAGCCCTTCGACGTTTTTCTGAACCCAAGAGACAGGCTATGGGAGAGGAGCTAGCCAAGCTATTAGAGGCCGGATTCATCAGAGACATAAAACATCTGAACTGGCTAGCAAACCTAGTGATGGTACCAAAGAAGGACAAATCCTGGCGTTTGTGTGTCGATTTTAAAGACCTTAACAAGGCTTGCCCAAAGGATCCCTTCCCCCTCCCCCGTATCGATCAAATTATCGATGCCACCGCAGGACACGATTTGTTGTGCTTCCTCGACGCATACTCCGGTTACCATCAAATCAAGATGGCAGAATCAGACCAAGCTGCAACAGCATTCATCACACCATACGACCCATTCTGCTTCAACACAATGCCCTTTGGGCTGAAAAACGTCGGCGCAACATATCAGCGCATGATCCAGACATGTCTGGCAAACCAGATCGGCAAAACAATGGAGGTGTACATGGATGATGTGGTCGCCAAATCAAGACATGTCGAATCCCTAGTAAATGACTTGAGGCTTACATTCGATAACCTCCGAAAATATGACATCAAGCTCAACCCAGAAAAATGCGTCTTCGGCGTTCCAGCCGGAAAGCTCTTGGGCTTCATTGTATCCGGTAGAGGAATTGAAGCAAACCCAGCCAAGATCCGAGCTTTGTCACAATTGGATGTCCCAAAGGACCTAAAACAAATACAAAAATTAACCGGATGCGTGGCGGCTTTAAGCCGCTTCATCTCCCGCTTGGGAGAAAAGGCACTACCCCTTTATCGCCTCCTTTGGCACACTAAACACTTCGAGTGGACGGATGCTGCCACGGCCGGACTTGTGAAATAAAAGCCATATTGGCAACAAACCCAGTCCTGGCCGCGCCAATCGCCGGCGAACCAATGTTATTGTACATTGCAGCAACACACCAAGTTGTCAGCGCAGTGCTCGTTGTCGAGCGGGAAACGGACGGACACAAATTCCCCCTTTGAAGGCCGGTCTACTACGTGTCCACTGTCCTCACTCCATGCAAATCACGGTACCTGCATTATCAAAAGATTGCATACGCGGTATTCATGGCATCCCGGAAGCTACGACACTACTTTCAAGAGTGTTCCATAACAGTAGCCTCGGAAGTGCCACTAAATGATATTATCAACAACCGCGATGCAACGGGCCAGATTGCAAAATGGGCCATCGAGCTTCTCCCGTTCGATATAACCTATAAGCCACGGCGAGCTATTAAATTGCAAGTTTTGGCCGACTTCGTCGCAGAATGGACGGAGGCCGAGCTCCCTAAAGAGTATGGCACATATTCAAACTGGATTATGCATTTCGACGGCTCCAAAATGTTGGCCGGACTGGGGGCTGGCGTCGTCCTGACGTCCCCCACAGGAGACATAGTCCAATATGTGCTCCAGATCATGTACACGGATTCCAACAATGCAGCCGAATATGAGGCCCTCCTACATGGTCTCCGGATAGCAGTATCCATGGGTATTCGGCGCCTAGAGGTACGCGGGGATTCAAACCTCGCGATATCCCAAATAAACGGAGACTTCGACGCCAAGGACCCAAAAATGGCAGCTTACCGCAACGCCGTCCTAAAAATGTTAGCTCGGTTCGAAGGGCTGGAGTTTCACCATATAGCCCGAGAAAACAATCAAGCAGCGGACGTCCTGGCACGCATCGGAGCAAAACGCGATGCAGTCCCCCCCAACATCTTTTTGGAAAGATTGTTCAAGCCATCCGTAGCATGGGAGGGGGAACCCGCAAATAACAGCCCGGACCCAGCCGCACCACTCGACGCCGAACAATCTGACACAATTGGATGCTCTGCCAATGAAATTACACCTTCAGCCCACGTAATAATGGCGGTTATCGCCCCGTGGACAGAACCATTCCTAGCCTACCTTACTAGGCAGGAACTCCCGGAGGACCAAAACGAGGCCCGCTGCATAGTGTGGCGATCTAAAGCCTATAGAGTCCATGAGGGAGAGCTTTATAAGAAAAGCACTACCGGAGTCCTTCAAAGGTGCATCTCCGAAGAGGAAGGGCGGAACCTTCTGGCTGAAATTCATGCCGGACTCGGTGGTCACCACGCCGCTGCTCGGTCCCTTGTTAGCAAGGCTTTCCGTACAGGCTTTTATTGGCCGATGGCCCGGGCAGACGCTCAGGACCTAGTCCAACGATGCACCGGTTGCCAACTTTTTGCCAACCAAAGCCATATGCCACCCACCGCACTCCAAACTATACCCATCACCTGGCCTTTTGCGGTCTGGGGGCTTGACATGGTCGGACCCCTTAAAGGTGGGACCGATAGGAAAAAATACTTACTGGTCATGGTGGATAAATTCACCAAATGGATAGAAGCCAAGCCTGTTAAAACGGCCGAATCCGGACCTGTGATAGACTTCATATCCGAGGTTGTACACCGTTATGGCGTCCCCCACAGCATCATAACCGATAACGGTACAAACTTTACCGCCGACGAGGTAAAACTCTGGTGCAAAAACATGGGCATCAAGCTCGATTATGCTTCCGTCTATCACCCACAAACCAACGGCCAGGTCGAACGTGCAAATGGTCTTATCATGAGCGGCATTAAACCCAGACTGGTGCGGTCCCTCAAGGAATCTAACACGCACTGGGTAGAGGAGCTCGACTCCGTGCTATGGGGGCTGCGGACCATGCCAAATTGCACCACCAGATACACACCATTTTTTATGGTGTACGGCGCAGAGGCAGTTCTGCCCTGCGACATAATTTATGACTTACCTAGAGTGCGCATGTACGAAGAAAGAGAAGCCGAGCTCGATCGGCAGGACAACTTAGACGCCTTGGAGGAGGAGCGTGACGTGGCAAAAGCCCGTTCCGCATTTTATCAACAGCAGGCCCGAAGATATCAAAGCAGAGAAGTACGGGCCAAAAATTACAATGTTGGCGAACTAGTTCTACGCCTACCGGATAAGAAAAAGGACAAACTTAAGCCCAAGTGGGAAGGTCCATTCATAATCGACCAAGTCATAATTGGTGGGGCGTACCGCCTGCGAGATGCGTCAGATAACCGACTCGAGCCGAACCCGTGGAACGCCGCCCGTCTCCAAAGATTCTATGCCTAGCGCCGGACTCTATGTTCGTCTCCTTCCTCTGTCCATTTTTTGCATTTTTCTGTCTTATATTTCTCTCCTTCCCCTCTTTTCTTTTATAGCCCTTAAAGGCTCATCTAGTGACGCGCCACTCGCGCTCATTAAACCTGGGGGCTTCTTTAACAGAAGCTTATTTATACGGGCTTCACGCCCAACACATGCGTCAAACTTCCGCATGTACCCTTTTTCTTCACCATTATATGCATCGATATGACTTAAGTTTAGGCCAAGCTGGGTTGCCTGGCTCCTGTGCTTACCCCTACGTTCCCGATTGTTCGGCTAGGCGGTAAAGGGAGCACCTCTGCGATTGTTACTGCCGGGTCAGCCAGATGTGTACCTCAGACTGGGTGAAGCCGAAAGCTAGCGTTCTTAAGGGAATATTCGGTCGGTGAAATAAAAGATGATATTTTTACTCATTTTATGCGCCCCCAGATGCTTTTTTTCTGCGTCTCTTCACGCAATCCGGACATGCACCTTAGGGCATGCCTCCCAGCGAAAGGAACCCTCAACGGAACTATTCTCTCTGGAAGATGTTTCTTACTAACCATGTAATATAACATAACTAGTTGGGCACTTGTCTGATAAAGCACTGATGACCCCTACGCCTGGTCTCCACGCATACCCCGGTTCTTATATAACCGCTAGGGTATTCAGACACACTCCGGACCGTCAGGTCCCGAGGTTGAAGCGAAAAGGTCGGCAACGACAAACGATCTACAATCCGGCTAGAAGGCATTACACATGTCAATTCAAAATTACATAGTCATTCTGACTGATTGTATTCCTCTTCTATACCATCTAACAGGCTGTCTAATTTACAGTCCTGCTGGGAATACTTCGCGGCCAACTCTACTTGGCCATATACTAAGCTCACAGGGATCTCCTTCCCGTCAGGCCCCACTGGTCCGACCTCGGCCATGTGGTTTGGGTCAGACTTCGTAAAACGGGTCTTCACCTGGCCCAGGCCTCCCTAGCGCCTTGTCGGCAGGCCGATATCTTCCACAACCGGAAGCGCCGCCGAGCTCCCTTCAGCTTCTCCGCAAGCTCTCCAAGGCCCTCGGGCACGGAGTGGGCAGGCCATAAGGCTTGGGCAATACCCCGCATCGCCTGCCGAATTCGCTCGTGCAGTTGCAAGAGTTCGGGAAGAAGGTCACCCGTAGAACCGGGCATCTCCTCTGCAGGACGACCTGTGAGCATACCTACAGACATTACTCTGTTAGTCGACTTCCTCGCCAAACTTTTTTTTTTGAAGTTCGTTCAAGCACTTAATAAAAATGTCGCGTTGAAGCTGCTGATTCTCCTTCGTGGAGTCCGACAGCTGGCCACGAACATCTTTAAGTTCGATGTCCAGCTTGGTGTTGGCATCCTGAAGATCATTCTTCTCTCGCCTCACCTTTGTCAACATACTCTCACCGGCCTTTAGCCGGCGTAAGAGTTGTTGCTTTTCCGGATCGAGTCCGGCGCCATCTGCAATATGATTTGTCAGATTTGCACCCAGACCGCACAATACTAATCTTTCGAAGTGTATCTTACCTGAGGGGGTCTCTTTGGGCTCCCCTGCCGCGGCTAGTGCGGCCTCTAGTTGGGCCTTGCATTTTTCCAGCTCCTGGGACAGTACGGTATTCTTCTCTGTAAGAACCTGCATATTAAATGATCCTTAAATCAGTTGCTCTAACTACTTCAAGTCTCGGAGGCTACTGGCATATATATATTTAACCAAAATTTTCTTACCCGTATGTCTTTTACATACTGCTCCGTGGCTCTGGCAAAACCATTTTGAGCGGCACGGAGGTACGCATCTCCCGAATTAAAGGCATCTAAAGCCTCTTGGGAGAAACAAGCGTTGCATAGAATTGTCCGGCAATGCCTGTGGTTCATGGCACTCTCCACTTCAGAATTTGTGGCAGACAACCTGTCCGCATCCTCTGTCGGAGGAGCGTCCGGTACACGCCTTGTGCTCGCCTCCGCTTCCAGGCCAGACGTTGGAGCCTGGCTGGTGGAGGCGCGATTGGCAACCTCTCCGGATGGAGTCCGGCGAGGTCTCTTCATTCTGAAGATAGCACGAACGTTAATATGCCCTGACAGAATAACTCCAGGGAAACAGAGGGTGCACTATACCTTTGCGCCGGCACCTCAGTCCGGACTACATTCCTTTTTGCCCCACGAGCCCTGCGGCCCCTCATTGGCTAGCCGCCGCAGGTTCGGCCTCCTGCCTCGGAAATCTCCACTGCAAACACGGTTGTCGTCAGAAACACCGGGCTACGTGAGGGTGGAATCTCCTTCAAGGGAATAAGACCCCGATTTCTGTCACCTGGGAGGCCGGGATTAACCCTGGGTAATCCGCTGTAATTGCTACCAAGGTATTGTCCTTGCTTAGCTGATAGAACACCCCGTCGATAAGCTCCACCGATATGTCCAGATCCTCTTCGGAGTCCGGATTGAGGGACCGTTCGGGGTCCTCGGGCTGTGGAGGGTGGCTGTTTATATCCTTTACCTCCTGTCGCAGTTCCTGCATTGAAGTCGTTAGACTACATATCTAACCTTGGGAGTATAAAACAAATGGGCAAGCGCAATTGTTCACTTACCCAACTTGGAGGATCGTACATAGTAAATCCGGCCTGCGGGTTGACGCGGAGGAATTCCTCCTTTTCTCCCTTGTACAAAGAGGATAAGATCTTTACTAGAGCGGCAGCTGAGGCCGGCCCCTTACGACCGTAACGGGTGGCGTCATCCTCCCCGTTGAAATCCCACATGGGGTGGCCTCTATATTGAAGCGGCTGCACCCCCCATATAATGCATGCGGCCATGACTCCAATCATGGTTAGTCCAGAATGAGCCAACAGTCTTATCCGGCCCATTAGGTAGAGGACGTCTCTATCGCTTTCTCTCTGAGAGCTCCGCGGACGCCAGCTCAAGCTTTTCTTCAATGGAGCACTGTTAAACTCAGGGAGACCGACCCGGATAGGGTCCGGTAGCGGGACGTCATCTATGTAAAACCATTCCGAAGGCCAGTCCTCGGACACCTTCTTTGGGGTTCCGGGTAAGTATCCGGTCCCGGCGATGCACCATATTTCGGCTCCGCCCACTTGGTATATAGACCCCTCTTGAGAACAGGGCACCAGGCAGAATAACCTCTTCCACAGCGCGAAATGAGCCTCAACGCCTAAAAATAGTTCACAAAGGGCGACGAAACCCGCAATATGCAATACGGAGGCGGGCTGAGATTGTGCAGCTGGAGGCCGTAGAACTCCAGAAGCCCGCGGAGAAATGGATGAATTGGAAATCCCAGTCCCCTTATTAGATAGGGGACGAGGCACACCCGCTCTCCTTTAGAAGGATTGGGGGTGCTCTCCGCTTGTTTTCCGCCATTGTAGGTGGCGAGACCGGCTCGGACCGGGACCATGTATGCCTGAGGGAGAAATCCCTTGGCCTGAAGTGACACTAACTCGCTATGCGGGATGGTGCAACTCTCCCAGTCCCCAGGTTTGGGACCGGAGGGGCGAGGGGAGGAGCTGCGACGGCTGGTCATGCTGGAATGGACCTTTGCTGGAAGCGCTCTGATGATAACTCGCGGAGAGGAGAAGATGTGGTTTGGACCTAAATCCCCATCCCGTTAAATAGGCGGCTTGTTTATACGGCTAGGGGTGTGGATGTAAAAATGCCCTGGCTTTTTGCATTCGTTTGACACGTGGAAGACAACTATTATTGGGCGTGGGAGCTGAGGAGCGCTACATTACAAAAATCGGACGTTATTCCTACAGGTACACAGGATTTGGAGAAGAACCCGCCTTGCAATGCCGAACAATCTGCGCGCCGGACTCATCGTCATTGAAGCCTGGTTCGGGGGCTACTGAGGGAGTCCTGGATTAGGGGGTGTTCGGGTGGCTGGACTATACCTTCAGCCGGACTCCCGGACTATGAAGATACAAGATTGAAGACTTCGTCCCGTGTACGGATGGGACTTTCCTTGGCGTGGAAGGCAAGCTTGGCGATGCGGATATTCAAGATCTCCTACCATTGTAACCGACTCTATGTAACCCTAACCCTATCCGGTGTCTATATAAACCGGAGGGTTGTAGTCCGTAGGCAATCAACTCCATATACAACAATCATACCATAGGCTAGCCTCTAGGGTTTACCCTCCTTGATCTCGTGGTAGATCTACTCTTGTACTACCCATATCATCAATATTAATCAAGCAGGAGGTAGGGTTTTACCTCCATCAAGAGGGCCCGAACCTGGGTAAAACATCGTGTTCCCTGCCTCCTGTTACCATCCGGCCTAGACGCACAGTTCGGGACCCCCTACCCGAGATCCACCGGTTTTGACACCGACAACCACCCTCACCTGTTTTCTAGCCAACCCGAATCTCGAGGGCGAGATTCATCTTAAGGGGGGTAGATATGTAACATCCCAAATTTTCAATTTGGATTGTTATACACTAGACCATCATTGCACATCATATTTCATTGCATTTTGGTTGATCCTAGAAATTCTACGCAACTCAAGGACCCTCGGAGAGAGTTGGGGATTTCGTTATTTTCATATTTGAGTTTTCTCAAATTTTGAAAAATAGAATCGTTTGATTTTATTTATTTTATCTTCAGTTATTTCTATTATCAAATACCAGAGAGGGAATAAAATGACTTTCCCAAAAAAAATATTGAGGATTTAATAAAAAAATCAAATAAGATTTTATTTTGGTTTTATTTGCTATTTATTTGAATTTAGGAAAAATTGCACGTTTTCAAAAATTGCATTTAGAGCCAAAAAATGTTCTTCCTGTTCTAAATATTTTATTTAGACGGAGAAAATTTGTTTTGGCATATTTAGGATTTTATTTATTTTTCTAGAATTTTTTTAGTCACAGCGAAACTGTTTAAAAAAAAGAGAGAGAGACCCCACGCCCGACTGGGCCAAGGGCCCAGTCGAGCAGGCCGGCCCAGCCAGCCGCCGCCGCCTCACGCCGGGTCGGGACAGAGTCCCGACCAGCGTCGCCGCCGCCCGAGTCCGGGGAGGACTCCGCCTCCCAAGGCCGACCACTTCCCCAAGTCGCCTCCCTCGCCCCCTTTATAAGCGCCACCCC